>NW_022995380.1:27951530-28251530 GCF_004354385.1 Drosophila innubila
CGCGCTGCCAATCCAATCAAAAGCCACAATGACGTCATTACCATTGGCAGCAAGTGTCACTCGGCCAAGTGGACACTAACGAGAGACCAAGAAAGCCACTGCCACTGCCACAGTCACTGCCACAGTCACTGCCACAGCCACAGCCAATGAGCCACTCAAAAAAAGGCATTTCACTTCAAACCGTGTTGCGAACTCAAGTAGTCAACGGGCAGCGAAGAAGCAACGGGAAAGAGAGTAGTTGGCCAACTTAATTAATATTGTGGTGCAACCAAAGAGTGGTAGAAACAAGTTGCAGAGCGCGCTCTCTTGGCCCTTGAAATACGTTAAGCGCAATTATAAATGCCTATCAAGCAGATTATAAGTGGAGTAGCCTAAAAAACTGAGCCATAAATTATTTGAAATATACTTATAACTTAGAGCTTGCCAACAACAGGAAAAATCAATATTCGTACAAGAATACGAGTTGAGTCCACAAATACTTTGAGACGCTGCTGAACAGGCATAGCTATCAGAATATTGACAAAGTTGCTATGACACACACACACACACACACACACACACACACACACACACACACACACACACACACACACACACACACACCCAGGACAATAGCAACTAGAATACATTGAAGAGCTGCTCTGCGGGTTGACAGATAAAACCTTTTACTTTTTCCATTTCTTAAGCGCCTCTGGGCTATTGGCATATGACCTTGCAACGACGGCCTGACACACTGACAGACAGATACGACGAACGCTTTGATGAGTTGTCAACGGGCAAGTAGAATGTCTGTGTCTGTGTGTGTGTCTGTATGTGAGTTGCCCTTTGGGCCATAGCATACTTATTGGGGCGAAAAGTGTTGCATAATATTTGCGCTGGCAAACGGCTAACAATTTACAATGATACACCACACAATTTGGCACGCCATTTGCTGCAAATAAAATGAATTTATTTAAAACTTGCAGCGCCTACACAGAGAAAAAAAAGCCGTACTAAAATTAAGCACGAATGAACTCGAATAAAGTACTTTCAATACTTAAAGCTTATACTTGATATAAGTACGAAATGCTAAAAATAAGTTTACAAATTCTTTAACCAAGTCCAAACCTTCTTCATATAAGAACAAAGAATCTTGAATCAAGAAAAACTCTTGAATTACTAGAAATGAGTATGAAATTCTTAATATAAAATCGGGACACAGATCAAGTTCGTCAAATCTTGAATTGATTGCATTAATTCTTGTATAATTTTTACGTTTGCTTGCTTAGAATTCTCAACTGGTTCTAGCTTGCCAGCAATGAGGAGTAGTTTGTCGGACACTGAGAATTTAAGACTATGGCAGAATATTTTCTGTAATTAGTCTACACTTGCTTTCACACTAACTAAAAGCTTATAATACCCACGCTTGTGATTTAGATAATTTAATCAGGTAGTGTGAAGTAATACCTAATTCAAAAAAATTCATACTTTCATATATTTTATATCAGTATTTTCATTCTTAGTGAGAAATCAAGTTCGAAAAGTGGCGTTTTAAGTATGAAATACTTGATATTTTTCCTCTGTGTACAGTCAAACTTCGCTATAAAGATCTTGAAGCATATTTAGATGCACAGAAAATATTTTAAAATTGTTAGCTATCTCATAAATATCTGCAAAACTCTAAAAAATCATTACAAAGACACTCAGCATAGGGAAGTTCACCTGCATCAATTGTGAGCAGTCATAAATTGGCAATTGCAAACAATTGAAAGTAATTAAACGCATTTCAATCAACTATCTACATCTGTGTTGTGTATGTATGTACATATTTGAGCCAGGTCACTTGGCTATAATGATAGCGGACGGCAATCTGTTGTCAATTTATTGAAATCGATTATATTGAAATCGAGCCAATGTGCAACAGGATCTGCTTTCCTCATCCTCATCTTTGTCCTGTTTATGCGAGCTTCGCATTGCACATTTCCCAGGCAAGCATAAATCATCTAAACTGAAACCCGTGCAATTCGAATTATTAATTAGTCCCCTCATTCTCTTCATGTCTCTTTGCAACATTTTGGGAGTCATGTAATGCAAAACAGATGCATAGGGACAAAATTAAATCTAGCCAAATGACAAATCAGCAAAATGCAGCTTAACAACGTTATGACTTTTTAATTTTTAAATACAGCGTATTTTAGAAATAGTATTAATTTAGATATAGTCGGTTTTTCAAGCTAATGTAATATGTAACGCAGTTGAAATGTCGTATTCAAATATCATTTAGCAGACTGACAGGCTGACGGACTCACTACGACAACAATTCAAACTTATACACTTGATTTGGCCGACAGTGCACTTCAATTCGTAGACAGCACAGTCAACACTAAAAAAAAGGGCAAGGGGTCGAGTGGGTTAGAAAGGGGTGCAGGGGTAGATAGGGGAGATAGGGGCACACTCAAAAGCCTCGCTTTATGGTCTGGCAGTTGATATACAAAACAAAACATGAGGCCAACAACAAACATAAATATTCATTGCGAGTCACAGAGCTAGAGAGAACAGAGATACACACACATAGATGTGTGTGTGTGTTGTTGTTGTTGTTGTTGAGTGCATGCCAACTTCCGCCCAGAATGACACTTGATGATGAAGATTTTGCTGCTTTCACTTTTGCTATTGTCCTAGTCGCTGGCCTGATTGGCTGATGTGAAGTGAATGCTGTGAGCGGGTGTATCCTTATATACATATCCTTGCCTTGCCTATCATTAAGAATTGACAACCTGCAAGCGAATGCAACATCTGGAATGGCTATTAAGCCTAGTCCTTTTAGCCAGCTGCTGATTATCGACTGCATACACACACATTCCCATATAGGTTGTTGTGCTTGTAAATGTAGTGAACAGGTTGATGGCTTAGTTCGCTGAATAAGTCATTGCAAGATTACATTACGGCAACAACATTACGACGCTGTTGAGGCTGACGACGATGACATTGCCCAGGAGCAAGATTTGGCTGCTGTCTACACTGATAAAAAAAATGTTCTAAAATCAAGATTTTGGTCTCGGAACTAAGATTTTTGGTCTAAAAAATGCGTCGAGAACATAAAATTCTTAAATTAAGAGAGCACATCTTGATTTTAAGAACATTTCAAAAAGGACCAAGATCTTATTTTAAGAATAAATGTTCTTAAAATTAAAATTAAAAAATAAAATAAATACAAATTATTTTTAGTATTTATAGCTTTTTTTATATTTAAATTTTAATACATTTATATTTAATTCTGTTTTAGTAATTTTATAAATGTTATTTTAATTTGATACGAGAGGGATTCGAACCGGCGCTTACTGCTTCACAACTGAAGCGGCCTCTCTAACCAGAGCGCCACGGTACGAAATAGTTCCTATTTTTACTTTCCTAACAATTTAAGATTTTTATTCTAATATTAAGATTTTAAGATTTTTTAGATTAATAATCTTAGTTTTAGTAATTTGGTCTTAAAATAATCTTATTTTAAGAACAAAATATTTCAGATGAATGTTCTTGATTTTAGAACTTGGTCTTTTTTTTCAGTGTAGGCGTGCGCTAATACTCGCATTCATTTGCAGCCATCAAAAGTGAAAAATTCAAATCAAGGCACGGCAAGGACACACAAACACACACACACACACACACACACACACACACACACACACACTAACCTGAACCAGAACTTTATCACACAAACATGAGCGACGGCGGCTGTCATTCATGTTGCATACCAATTTAAATACTTTGCACACACACACACACACACACACCGTGGCACACTCGAGGGTGTGGAGCGCTTAGGGCTGTAGGAGGGGGAGCAACTGCCAGCAGCAAACGCTCTGCTGCTGTTACCCATTTCCGCTTTTGGCAGCAGGCAGCACAAAAGCCACTCGGGTCTGCCTTATGCCTGCAGGATGTATGCCATGTTTATGCCTGACCCGCTATGCCGCACCTCTCTCTAGTTATCCTTCTCCTCTCTCCTCACTCTTCTCACCCTTTCTCCATCTATGCCTCCTGCTCGTCACGTGTATAGCATGTGGGAACAAAGCCGAGCAAAAATATTTTCCTCTAATAGTTGTCGCTAAAGTTTACACTGTGTGTGTGTATATGTAAATGCATGTGTGTGTATGTGTGTGGTTTTTTTTGTTTATGTTGTATTTGTTTTGCCCTGCTGTGGACAGCTTGTCCGAAACTGAAGCGAGAGTCGAGCAAGAATTGAATTAAAACGCAAGCGAACAAAAGAATACAGATGAATGAACAGAAGTGAATTCCACTTTCAAAAATAAAAAAGATAGACAACTCTAAAAGCTATCATAATTGAGTTAACATTTTTTTAGTGCTCGACTATAAAATCTAAAGGGATGCAGACTGAACACTTTTATGAATAATACAGTGGTTTACAAATTGTCGCAAATATTAAACTACTGTTTACTCTCACAATTAATTTATAAAAACTGGCAGTTTTTTAATCTTATCCTGCTAGATTTTGCTATAATTCTTGCTACTTTTCAAACCACCCACGTATATCCAACAACTGCAAAACATTGTTATTTTTATGTGCTATTTTGTTGTGTTCCATTTCCTTCTTTTCTTTGGGCAAATTCATTTGGCAGTTGAAATTTTGTGTTTTCTTTTGTTATAGCACATATACTATACATATATTTGAATGGATGTGTGGGCAAGGAATAGACTTTTAGCTTCAGCTCGACATTCTGCCATTTCTTTGCTTCTAGAGAAATGCAAATTGTTATTGATTATGCAGCACATAAAACTAAAATACAAATAACACTGCTGGCATTTTGTATCCTTTCATAAATTCGACCCAGAACCCTTGCCTGTTGTGACTTTGTCTATTTGATTTTGTCAAATGTTTGGAAATTTGCTTAAACAAACTTGGTAAAGGCTCAGAATGAAAGGCGAGTCAAAAAACTCTTTTAATTTGCCAACAAGGTGAAATATTACACATACGTCACATGGGACCATTCACTGACATTCTAATGCAGCAAATACCTACTGAAATGCACTTTGACTGCTTGACTTTGGGCTTAGAAGTTTGTCTTAGAAGTTAAAGTTGAGTAGAGTTGAAAAAGCGACAGCTGAAAGTCTTTCATGCTGAGTTTTGGCAAACAGTTTGCATGCGGCTGCAAAAACCCAAAGAGTTCAACCAAAACTTTTGCCAGCCACAAAAGTCAGAAGCAGGTTGCAAGCTGCAACTAGACGTGGCACAGAAGTACAGTCAAGCTACAAAGCGATATCCGCCGGAACAAGGGATACATAATGAGTTTTGTAATTATACGGCAAGTCCTGTTGTCCTAATGACTTGGCGCTTGCAATTACCTGCAGATTCGTGTGTCTAACTTTTAATTGCTGATGCATGTGAAATAAATGCGAAGACAGCAGTAAACTCATTGAAGAAATCAGCTAAATAAAACCTTAACATGCACTGCAAAACGGATACGAGAAAAGTTCATTATGAAGACGACGAGTGCAATTTCTTCGACAATAAATTGCATGTAAAATTCAGTTGGCACATCCAAATCTAAATTTACATTTAGCCAGAAGAGCATAAGACATGAGACAGCAATGCCAATGCAAATGAGAATCGCTACGTGCACAACATAAACAACAACAAGAACAGCAACAACATAAACAACAACAACTACTGTTGCGGTTGGCGCCTATTTGGCGGCTGCTTAAAATTAGGCAAGGCCATTATGAAATTATGAAAATGTGAGTTGAAATTGAAATGGAAATTGAAGTGAACACGACGTGCGATGCCAAAACATTTGAGAAATTACATTAAGATGAGAAATCTCCGACAATTGTGCAACAAGAATTTGTGTGTGGTCTAATTAACTAAAGAGCAACTGTGTGGTAATAAAAGTAAATACTTTCTACTAAAACCAGTTCATAAGATGCTTTCGCTGTTATCGTGTAAGATTACAAATTAATTACAGAAAATATAAATGTAGCAAACATCAAAGTGCGAATTTTAATTACATTTTATTTTGCGCTTGAAACTTTGTACATTTTTCGCATACAAAATTGTTAATTATATAACAGCAAAATTCTTGTGTTCAAGTTATTATTCTAGCGAATAAAATTTACTGGATTAAAAGTTTGAAATCTTCTTGCAACTTTTACAAAACTTCAGTTTCAGGCAATAAGAGAACAGAAATTACAGGTGCCTTTTTTGGTTATAGATATGCTTTGATAATTAAATGAATAGTCTTTGCATGAATAAAAACGTTTTAAAGACCATTCAATTTGTTGACAATGGCTGTTAACATGTGTGTAATGAAATCCTTAATGTTCTTGGTGGAATCATGTGCAACATCGATAATCGCCAAAGGCAAGGGAATAAGGCATATACTTAAGACGAGACTGAGACTGTTGGCAGTTGTCGACTTGACTTGATATGCAAATGTGCATGTAGATTCTGTTTTGAATAACTTATTCATTAGACGCGCGACATGTGTGTGTGTGTGTGTGTATGTATGTGTGTGTGTGTAAATAATACGGTGCTAGGCATAATAAATTGCTTTAAAAGCGTCCAAAGATGGCGACTGCACAACAGACAGACAAAGTTGGCAACAATTTAGTTTCTTATGTGGCAGCCAGTGTCCTTGTTGTGGCTGTTGTTACTTTTACACACACACACACAGTCACACACACAGTCACCCTCACTCAAAGCAAGCAACTCATATGGAGGCAATAAGCGAGACGCTCGAGTCGAGCAGACGAAAATAAACGTCAAGAGACGTTTGCCAAAGCAGCTCTAAAGAAGGCCAACACCTGAACTGCTACACATTTCTCAAAGACAGTGAAGAGGAGAGAGGGACTAGTGGGTGGCGGGGGTTGGAGTTTGGGCGCTTTCACTCGCAACAGTCGCCTAAACTTTTGTGTTGTGCCCATTGGACGATAACGACGTAAACGCGAACGTGGACTTGGCTGTGAATGTGGCTGTGAATGTGGATGTGGCTGTAGAAGTGGACATGCACAGTGCTCGGCAATACGACGAAGTCAAGGCTCGCCTCGTTTTGGCTGGCACATAATAATTTACATAATATACGTGTGCGCAATCAGCAACAACACGAACAACAACAACAACAGCAACAGCAACAGAAGGATATCAACAACGTTCTGGAGCAGAAGCAAACGATATCAACGATTCAGTATAACACACTTTGGCAGGATATATATTTTCACTCTCACACGGACGTGCTTTCGTTTTTCGACTCTCGACTGTTATGCGGAATCTTTGTCGCTTTTTACATAACACCGCACACACAAAATTTCTAATTCATTTTCATTTTACTTTTATTATTCGCGTTGTGGCTAAAACAACCACAGCGTCTAAATTACAGCCACCCAACGCCCAAAACTTGCTAACTGAAAACCCCTGGTTTTTCCTTAAATTTTTTTTTATTGAGTTGCCAACCAAACACGCGCGTTGCCAACCGTCCGCTTGATGTTTATGGACAGCCGTTGCTGGCGAAATTCGTGAAGAGACTGCAGAAAATCATTTCGTTTCGTTTCGATTCGTTTGCTGCTCGGCAAAGGACACTCACACTCACTGGCTGGAGTAGGAGTGAAAGCTCGTCGAGTGAAAGCTCTCAGGAAAGCTGCGCGGGTTGCCATTGCAGTTGCTGCTTTCGTATATTACGCATACGACACGTTGTCAGGCAAGAATTTACTCAAACTCTACATTGAGCTCAAGTTTTTGGTTGTTGAGCGCAGGCTTCAACTTCAGCTGTGTGTGTGTATGTTTATTTTGTGTTTATGCATTAAGGAAAGAGCTTTTATTTCTAATTTGGCCCAAGCAGCTAGCAAAAACACCGGCAGCATGAAAATATCACAAAAAAAAAATATATATATAAACGAAGCAGCAAATGTTGTTGTATTTGTTATTCTTGTTGTTGTTGTTGTTGTTGTCATTGCTGATTAAGGGCAAAGCTCAGTGCTGCAATCCAATTGATGTACTCAGCCAAATGCTTAGCTAATGAAAATGGCTTAAAGCATTAATGCTGCCACGCTTTGAGGCTATAACAAATTAAAGCGATGCGTGCAAGGCCATCAAATCTGTGTTAATATGTATTATCTATGGCCCAGTAGTTGTTGTTTTTGTTGTTGTTATTATTATACTCCAATTAACATTGGAGCTAAACTTAGCAGACCAATAACTCAAGTCAACTCACCTTTGGGGCCAATACACAAACGTATGATAATCAATATGGGGCCAATAAATTTAGGCGCTGCTCTGTTGCTGCTGCAAAGCCATCAGCGCAAACTGTAAAAGAGAAAGAGAGAGAGAGAGAATGGAAGTGATTAGTATGCAGTTGAGTTAGACAATGGGAGAAGTCAACTGAGAAATCGTGTAAGCGACGCGTATGTCAATTAAAAGCCTATAACAACAAACGACACAACACAACACAACACAACACGGATATGGGCAAAAGGCAAAGCAGAAAACAACTCAACAACAAATCGTTGCACGCAAATGCAAAACAATGCCAGATACATGCCAAGGCGTGGCAAGTTATAAGCGGCAAGCGGTAAGCGGCAAGCGGCAAGCGGCAAGCGGCAAGCGGCTGTGTCAAAATGTGGCAACAGACGAGCCAATTTTGATCATACAAGTCACGTGCTACCAAAAGGCAAAAACGACAAAACGCGTTTCAATAGTGCCGCACATGAAATCGAATCACATTGCTTTTGAATCGCCTGATAGAGTTGACATAACGTGAAATTCAAATATTCAGAGCACACACTGAAAACTGAAGCATTTGTTGTTGCTGTAGAAATGCATTTACTCACACCTCTTGGAATCTGTCTCCCTTAAATAAAGTCCATGCAGAACTTGTGTATATGCGGAGAAAGCATATAGATTTCTTTATTTAACCACTGATAAAAAAAATGTTCTAAAATCAAGATTTTGGTCTCAAAACTACGAATTTTGGTGTAAAATCAAGTTCTTAATTTAAGAATAAATGTTCTTAAAATGAAAATAAAAAAATTAAATTAAAAAAATGTTTTATAATCAAGATTTTGGTCTCAAAACTACGAGTTTTAGTCTAAAAAATGCGTCGAGAACATGAAATTCTTAGATTCAGCTAATACATCTTGGTTTTTGAAAACATTTAAAAAAAAACCAAGTTCTTATTTTAAAAATAAATGTTCTTAAAATTAAAATCAAAAAATTAAAAATGATTTTTTAAACATATGTTTTTTTTTTTCTTAATTTTGACTTTTATACATTTTATTCTGCCTTGGTAATTTAAAAAAATTATTTTAATTTGTTACGAGTGGGATTCGAACCGGCGCCTACTGCTTCACGACTGAAGTGGTTTCTCTAACCAGAGCGCCACGGGTCTAATACTTGTTTTAAATGAAATAGTACATATTTATACTTTCCTAACAATTTTTTATTTTTGTTTTAAGAACTTTGATTTTTTAGAATAATATAATATGTTCTTATTTTAAGAACAAAGCATTTCTTGATATTAACAGTTGGTATATTTTTCCAGTGTACGAGGAGTAAGCTTATAGTCTTCTATATTTTTAGTATAATAACAATCAAGTAATTTGGTCAACTGATGCCATTCTGGACAACAATTTTGCAATTGAAATATTCTCAAAGAGCTCTTAAAGCTAATTAGCCTGAGGCCAAAGCCTCATCAAAGTGCAATTACTTTTTCTACATGTGTGTGTGTGCAATTGAAAACAATTAGCAAAGTGTGCAGGAGATTTAGAGCGGAATGTCATAGCCCTAATTGCCTAAGCATACACACACACACACACACACACACACAGTCACAATGAGGCGCAAATTTAATGCCGGAGACATGCAAAAATTACATCCTCAATTGCAGTTGCTGTGGCACTTGCAATGGCTGTGGCTGTGACTGTGACTGTGGCAGTTGCAATGCCGCACAAATTCAATAAACAAGGCGCTCGTGCGGGCAAGGACACTCTGTCTTTGGCGATTGCTCTATTGCTCCCTGGACATCTATATGTGGTTGCAACGAAGCGTACAGTCTCCAGAGTTTGCCTGACTGTGGAACCTATAACCAAAACAAAATCAATTGCAGGCAAACTCTGCTGCCTGCCCTGAAATGTAGGCAATATAAATTTGGCAAAACAGTTTGAGCACGCACACACACACACATATTGAGCCATTACGCTGCGGACAGTTGGGCAGAGCAACAACAACAACAACACAAATAACAGCAGCAATAAATTCAATTGAGTTCCACACATTCTAGCCGCATGCGTTGGTTAAGCCCATCAAATGAACACCACCCACAGTCCACTTGCCACTTGCCACTTCCCAATCTCCACTTTCCACTGCTGTGGTGCACTCAAGTGAAGCCGCTGTCCGTTACCCTCCCTCCCCCCTCATCTGCTCCACGCTCCATTGGCGCAAACGCCAAACATACATTTCGCCAATTACATAGTCGATGCCTTCGACAGTCAAGTTGGCGCTGTAGCTGTAGCTGAAGCTGGTGGCATGCCACATGGTGGTCGCTTTGAGGTGGCAATTGATTGCCGTTTGCTTTAATGAAGACAACCGCCTGTTTCGAGTGTCCAAAGTGTGGCCTGGTCTAAACCGCGACACACCCTAAACTGTACTCACTGTGCACTCACATCCTTTTGGCCGGGTTAACAGGGTTCCTTGAACTCCACAGAGTTTCAGTCCCTTGCCTTACTTGTACACTCAGAAAAAAATATTACACTCGCTTTAGAAACTCGATTTTGATTGAAAATCGTTATAATAGTTAGAAAAATGTCTATTTTTGGAAATAATTTTCTTAACTATAGAAAAATTTACCTTAAAAAGAGGTTTTTAAAAAGTATTATTTCCAAAAAATTTAAAATATGATAAGATATATCATTAATAAAATATTTTGCTTTTTAATATTTTCAAAATTTTATATTTTCAAATTTTTAAGAAATATCATTTATAAAATAATTTGCTTTTTAATATTTTCAAAATTTTATATTTTCCAATTTTTAAGAAATATCATTCCTAAAATATTTTGCTTTTTAATATTTTCAAAATTTTATAGCGAAATTAACCCTTGTTAGCTATACCAAGTTTGCCTAATATTAGGAAAATCTGTGAATTTAGAAAATTTCTGACAACTAAAAAAAAATAAAATAAAAGTAGCCAAAGCGGCATTTCTCGAATTTAAAAACTTTTTCTTGAATTTAAAAACTTTTTTCCTATTTTTAAAAACTATTGTAGTGAAGCATTGAAATAAAATTTCTGAGATTAAGAAATATTTACTCTACGATTTAGAAAAATATTTCTGAATTTTAGAAATTATGTTTGGATTGTTATAGATCCACATTTCAGAAAAGATTAGTCATAATATCTATTATGAAAGGCAAATCGCCCTTCAGAACAATTTCTGATTTTTAGTGTCAAAATTTATACATTTTTTTCTGAGTGTAGTACATGAATGTCAATCCAGCTGTCTAATGCATAATTAAGTGTATAAAGCTAGAATGTGTGTATGCGTGTGTGTGTGTGTGTGTGTGTGTGATGTACTGCACTCGAGTTTAACTATGCGTAAAATATGCTTCAGTGCGCCATCCCTCTCCCCTCTCCCCTCTCTCACCACTCTCCGCCATCTTACAACTGACACACTTAAAGTTGCAACCACAGCGGCGACTCATTTAAAGCTCTGCCAAATGCAAAAGTCACGTTCCAAGTTAGCCAGAAAACCGCAAACGTATCTCGTATTTGACATTTTGGCATGCTGTGTCATTTGGCCAACTAGCATTAAGCCGTTGGCGGTAAATAGTAAATTGTTCGATTTATGTTCACAAATTGCGCTTGACTTCCGTTTTGCCGTTGATTTGTCGATTTTCACTTGAGGCGCATCCACAAGATACATTCGCATTTACATTCAGTTTGTGATTCACAATCACAATCACAAATCTATTGATTTGTCGCAACTTGCGGTTGGCAATTTTCTTTTCTATTCACATCAATCAGAGGCAACATCATTTTCACATTATGCACAACAAACGAAGATGTCGAAGCCGCTGGAAAAGGGAACGAGAAACGGAATGCTGTGGTGGAGCTGTTGAGGTCTATAAAGTGGGTCAAAAGGTGATTTTATCCGCTAGACACTTTTTGTGTGCTCCTCTTTGGCAAATTGCCAACCGCATCAAGGTTTTTTTTCTATATATTTATTTTGTATTTGTGTCTCGGGGTGCCATTTAACCTAGCTGGCACTTTTGTGAAAATGCCAAACAAGAGTTTCCCATCATTCCATTGCAATTTGATGATGATTCGAGTAGTCGAATCATTCGAACCTGCAACTGCAACTGCAATTGCACCACCTTGAAGTAGCATAAATCATGGCATGCAGCTAAACTTGAACTTGATCTTGAAAATACATATGTAGTTCCATGTGCCTGGCCATGCATAATCACTCCCGCCCATTCTCTGCATGATTATATCATACATTTTCATACATTTTCCTACGCATTTCCACTCCACTTAATAGCAAATTACAATTTCAAATTACGTTTCTGCAGCCAAATGAATTTTCACTGCTTTTGTTTTTGGATACTATTCATTATTTGGGTATTTTTAAATAAATTTAAATTTCAAATTTAGTTTGTTTTCTGTTGAAATTATATATTTTTAAATGCAGATATAGTATTTAAATAAATATGTCAATCTAAATAAATGATACACATCCAAAAATTTTGAATATAATAGTAGGGTATTCATTCTTCGGTCTGTCAAAAATAGTTTGTTTCTTTGTGCTTTTCAGCGTTGTTAAACGTTCAACGCCTGTGCGCTGTTGCATGTCGCCTTGTTGTTGTTATCTGTGCTGCTGCCTGCTTTTTTTGTTATTGTTGATGTTATTTGTGTTGTTGTTGCATGTTTGTATGTGCATATATTTGTATATGAGCGAGACAAGCGCACAATTAGAGCGCTCAAAGTCGCGTAACACTCGCAAAATGCCGGCAACTTTTCAGTTCCGTCGAGTTGTTGTTGTAATTGTTCTGTTTAGAATTTTTTTTTTGCAATTAGGTTTGTTGTTCTTTTTTGTGCTGCTTAGAATTTAGTGAATGTGTCGCATGCTGTGCTAGTTAGCTTGTAACTTTCGATTTCCATGAGCTGACATTATTTATGGGGTTGTCAACGTGGCGCATACGTAATGTGCGAACAGACACAATCTGGCCGCAGAGTGTTTGATCAACTTAGTTGCCTATACTAGTTTTTCAGCTCAAACTCTTGCACAATTTATTGGCTTTGCACCTGCCGTCTGTTCAATCGACGTTGATCGATTTGAACGATCGCTTTTTGTGCAGTTCGTGCAGCTTTAATGTCGCAATTTCGATGAGGTTGTTTGGCTTGGCTTGGGACTGTGGAAATGAGAGGGCTGCACTTAACTTGACTACGTCAACAGCTTTTCTATGCAGCTCCGTTATTTCCATGTGCCACGCTTCATTAAGCAATTTATGCTTGATCAGCATTATTCGCCTAAGCTTTAAATTACTTAAATAAGTCTGAATTTTCGCAAGTAATCAGCATTTTCTGTATTCACCTCAGATAAAGTTTCCCCAAAACAAATGCGAGTACGTCACCAAAATCAAGTTACAACCAGCTTTTAATTATAAATATGGCTAACCAAATGTCAACGACAAATCAACTGTGCAAATTGAAACAAAGTCGAAATTAAGAACCAAAAAGAGTATGATTAACAAGCATACACCCTACAAATGCAACTATAAAAGGCCAGTGTACACTGCTAAAAAAAAAAAGATTTCTAAAATCATGATTTTGGTCTCAAAACTTAAAATTTTTTTGGTCTAAAAAATGTGTCGAGAACATAAAATTCGTAGAGTAAGAAAGCATTTCTTGGTTATGTAAACATTTCAAATTAGACCAAGTTTTTATATAAGAATAAATGTTTTTAAAATTTAAGTTATAGACTAAAAAAATTGAGGCAAATTTTTAAATTTATAATTTTTTATACTTGCCTAACAAATTAAGATTTATATTCTTAATATAAGTAATTTTGACTTAAAATAGTCGAATTTATATTCTTTACAGTTCATAATTTATATTTAATTTAATTTGAATTTGTAATATTTAACTTAATTTTTATACTTGGTAATTTTTTCTTTGCCGACTGCTTTTAGTCGTGCATAAATAAATAAATAAAAAAAAAATAAATAAAAATATTTCAGATGAATGTTCTTGATTAAAGAAGTTGCTCTTTTTATTCAGTGTAGGCTATAAAAACTGCATAGTTAAAAAGTAAGAGTAAAAGTGTGAAAAAAAAAAAGATGTTGAGGGTGGTTGAGATTGAGATGGTTTGTGAAGTTGCAGCCACTTGTCTGGCAGTCATTTGTCATGCGATGCCGACTGGCTGCAGAATCTGACACGGACTTCCACTTCAACAGAAATTCCGAGACAATAACAAGCGGCGCCTGCAAGAATTGTCGGCAATTTGGCAGAAAATTGCCAAGCACAACAACAGCAACAACAACAGCGACCACAACGACAACAGTTGTCTGACTGGCTATTTAGCAATCTATGTTAAGGCACATTGCTGTCAGCATTTTGGAGCTTGCAACATGCGATGCGGCACACTTACTTATCAACACACTGAAACTGAAACTGAAACTGTGCCAAGCTGATAAGCGACAAATATTTGAAATATCAGCCCTCAATTTGTGGGGCAGAGACATGATCTGTCAATAGATTCTATCATGTTGCAGCAGCGAGTTTAATGCCTAGCAAACTAGTGGGCTGGTGCTACAGTCGAGCATACTCAACTGTCGGAGACCCCGTACTTACTATGGCAAAAACTAATAATGGAAAAAATTAAAGTTAAAAGTCTCATAAAACATATACTAACTAAACATATACTTTTTATACTAAGACTTGATTTTCGCCCGATTGGTCCTATGACAGCTATATGATATAGTGGACCGATTTCAACCAACTTTGGACAGGATATATAAAACCAAGTTATATGCATATTGTATCAACAAAAAAGTTTTTCATATTTAAAATTGATTTTCGACCGATTGTTCCTAAGGACGCTATATGATATAGTGGTCCGATTCAAAAAAGAAACAAACTTGATCTGCTTGCAATATAGAGGAAGCTACATACCAAGTTAGGTGTCACTAGCTTTTAAATTGTTCTTATAATTTGGATATGCATTTTTTTTTTTCAATTTGTGGGCGATAAAGGGGGCGTGGCCGAATTTTGAAACAAACTTGATCTGCTTGTAATATAGAGGAAAATCTACATACCAAGTTTGATGTCTCTAGCTCTTATAGTCTCTGAGATCTAGGCGCTCATACAGACGGACAGACAGACGGACAGACGGACATTGCTATATCGACTCGGCTATTGATGCTGATCAAGAATATATATACTTTATATACTGGCACGCCTCCTTCTGCCTGTTACGCACATATTCGTTAAAACAAACCCAATAGATCCCTGTACTCTTTTAAGTACGGGGTCTAAAAATCCCAAGCAAATGTAACAACAACAACTTAATAATATAAAGCGATGGGGCAAGGGGCAAGTGGCAACTGAGAACTGGCGACGAGCGACATTTGCGACCACAAAACAGTTCCGACATTTTACCAAGCGAGTCACCCGATGGTGCCCCTCCCAGCTTTATGTTTGCCCAGTGGAGCAATGAATAAACCAGCCCTTCTTCGATACGGCCAACAACCAACGAAACCAACAAAAAAAACAAAACAAACAAACCAACCACAACTGTTACACATTTGTTGAAACCATCACGAACTGCAACAAATCGATCAAACTTCAAAAAAACTTGATGCAATGTTTGGGGACGAGTGGTTGCCATTTTAATATCCTATATAGACACTGATATATGTATGATAAGGAGTGGTGAGGGGAGGGCTGCCTGAACTGCATGGCTGTCAATATTCATAAACTCAAATCCCATTTGGGATATGCAAACGAAACGAGATGAATTTTATTTGTGGCGCATTTGGTATAAATTGCCGTTCACATATTGAAATACCAAAATGTGAAATGTGGAAATGAAAATCTGTGCAAATGGAAAGTCGCAGCGCACACACACACACACACACATGTATGTGAATATATGGCATTCCCATGTGTGCGCAAGGGTTTTGACTTAAACTTGTTGTAAACTCATAAGCAGCGGCAGAGAGAAAAAGAGAGGAAGAGACAGAGACAGCAATGTGTAGCTTAAAGAGTTGCCCAAAAATCTCAGTTATATGAAAACAAGTTTTATGCTCGTTTAAGCCTAAAATCAATGCTTTCAATCACGTGCGGTGGTGAGGGGAAGAGTTGAGGTCGATTTTCACTGCATTTTGGCGTTGCGACGCAACAAAAACTAAAACAACAACACTACAAATAATTGTGTATATTTGTGTTGACCCAATTTATGACAACAAAAGCAACAAATTGCTGCGCCATGACATGCCACACCCCAGTCCAGCGTTATAGTGCGTTTTTCGAGGCGTGTTTCTTATTGATTTTGTTGCGGCTGTGAAGTCAAAGGCAAAGTTGCTGTCGTGCAACCGCAGAAAGTACGAGTACGAGTATGTTGCGCTTGCAACAACTTGCACACGTTAAAGTTTTCATTTTAGTTAAGCAAAGTGGCAACTGTTGGCCAATAACTTTCAAATGGCCCAATGAAATGGGCAAGTTTGAAAGTTACCAAGCGACCATTGAATGTTGCCAATTACTGCCACTCGTATGTATGTATGTGTATTGTTACTGTTGCTCAACACTGGTCAGCCAAGGAGATTCAATTAAACTTTGTCTTCACGCTTTCGGTCAAGCATACGACGTGTTCGCCCGCGTCTTCAACTCCAAGTCCAAGTCCAACTGCAGCTACAGTGAAAGTACAATTGGCAAACCAGTAACTGGTAATTGTACTGTAACTCGGTTGCAATTGCAACCAGTTAATGGTTGCACTATCAATGGCCAGTGTCAAGTGCATGCCTTTCAATTTCCATTGACCCAAACCAATTGATTTTCACTACTAAATCTACAGTATACAAGCAGCTCGCTTGACCTCCAAGTTCAACGGCACTTGGGCAACCTGAGAGATGCTCGACAATCAAACGTTGCAATGATGTATCTATGAATTATATACGAGTATAGCCACTGTATATGCTGTCAATTAAACCGAACATCCGCCTCAAATTGAAATCGAAACCCTTGGGGGACTGAGAAATGCTGCTCTCATTTTCCCCATGCTCTGTCCTCGTCTCATCTACTCTGCTCTCTCCTCTCTCCTCTCTCCACTCGTCTGTTCTCTGTGCATTAATCTGGCACAAGCACGAGCTGCCAGAACAATAGAGTGCAGACTGCAGCCGCGTCTGACCGGGACGTGGATGCCGCTGGCTGTTGCCGCTTAGCTGCATTTGCAACAGCAACAACCACAACAACAACAACAGCAACAACAACACGAACAAGACGCCTCACGCTTGGCCAACGCTGCGTGATGAAGTGGCCGTGTCTCTTGTTTGCTCGTTCTTTAGATGCATATAAATTGCATTTACAGCATGTACAAAATTGGCACATTTTACTCTCGCTTCAACAAGTTGCGAGTAGCGAAATGGAACGCACACCACACCAAAGCCCGAGGACAGGAAATGTTATAATAAAAATCAATATAATTCTGTATTAATTGGTGCAATGTTAAATGCATGGAAAACTGTCAATGCTGTTGGTTCCAATCAATGTGTAACTATCTACACTGATAAAAAAAAAAGTGTTCTAAAATCAAGATTTTGGTCTCAAAGTTAAGAATTTTGGTCTCAAAAATGCTTTGAGAACATGAAATTATTATAATTTTTAATTCAGCAAACACATCTTGGTTTTGAAAACATTTTAAATAAGACCAAGTTCTTATTTTAAGAATAAATGTTCTTATTTTAAGATTAATAGTTCTTATTTTAAGAATAAATGTTCTTATTTCAAAAATAAATGTTCTTATTTTAAGAATAAATGTTCTTATTTTAAGTATAAATGTTCGTATTTTAAGAATAAATCTTCTTAAAACTAGAATAAAAAAATAAAAAAATTAGAATGATTTTTTAAAATTATTATTTTAATTTTTTTTTTACTTTTATATATTTTATTCTGTATTGGTAACTTTATAAATGTTATATTAATTTGTTACGAGTGGGATTATAACCTGCGCCTACTGCTCCACATTTGAAGCGGTTTCTCTAACCAGAGCGCCATGGGTCACCATTTGTTTTATATGAAAGAGTACATATTTATGCTTTCCTAACAATTTAAGATTTTTATTATTGTATTAAGAACTTTGATTTTTTAGATTAATATTCTTAGTATTAGTAATATGGTCTTAAAATTTTCTTATTTTAAGAACAAAGTATTTAAGATAAATGTTCTTGATATTTTAAGTTGGTCTTTTTTTTCAGTGTATCTACAGCCTTGCTGTCTATTCATGTTCTCAAGTTCTCAAGTGGTATCTTGGTTAATCAAACTAAAATTCTTGAAACTAGAGCTCTAACGGCATACATTGATAAATCGCATCTTAACCCAAATCTGCAATATCATCTGATGGCTATTTAGGCCAGCAATAATCAGCTTTTAGACAAACCAATTTAACCAAACTGACAGCGACATCTCAATTGCCTTAATCTCAAGATTCTATCCATATCCACATCTAAACTTTTGAGAGACGTAACAAAGAGTGTAAAAATGAATTTGTTCACCTAAAACACGACTCAAAAGAGCGCCTCAAACTCAAGGGCCACATATCAGTGTTGATTTCCGCCCAACTGTTATTTTTATGACTTCTTCGAGACATTCCCACAGGGCTTAAAAGACAAGACCTCCGTCTCAGTCTCCGTCTCAGTGTCAGTTTAAACTTCAACTGTTGCTGCGTCACATGAAAAACAATGAAATGAAAGCAACGGGTCAGTGTTTGAATAATTTATGATGAGTCTGATCTTTGTCCACTTTGTGTGTTTTATAGAAATGCTAATTTAAAAACGAAACTGAGACGCGTTTTGTGAGACGAATGAGCGTTGTCAAAAGAAAGTTAATTAGCCAGGGATGCGTTGCAAGGGAGACGACAGCTGCAACTGCCAAGGGGCAACTGCCAAGGGGCAATGTCAAGGGTTTGGCTTAGACTCTTAATTGGTAACAGGTGAAGCAGTGTCTTGCCATGCTCCACTGACTTTCCGAGGAGGGACAAAGAGAAAGAGAACGAAGCAAATGCAAATACGATGTCGGTAATTGTGTGAATAAAAGTCAACAATTTGTGGCCGATGCTTGTGGCACGCAAACAAATCTTGACAACAAATTTTCCCATTCCTCTCTCTCTCTCTCTCTCTTTTTCTCTCCCACCGCTCTCCACCCCTTCCGTGAAGTGTTTGTTGTTTTGCTTTTATTTGCGCAAATGAAAATGAATTCATTTCATAAAGTTGACGCTGCTGGGAAACCAGAAGAAATTAGCATAGTTTTTTTTGTTTTGCTTTAAAGGCCAAGTTGCTTCCTGTTTCAAGATTCGCGAGTAAGTAAGTAACTATGTATGGCTTAGTTCATTAACTTGGCCAACATAGTGCAATCTCCACGCCGACAGAAAGTGAATTTCACTTTTTGCTCGCGCAATTTGAAGTTCAACGAGCGCGCTATAAAAATTCAAACCTCAACCCATCAGATTGCCACTACCAGCACCACCAAATGGAGTGGAGTGTAATGCATCTTTGGCATACTAAGAAACCAGTTGAATAATAACCAAATGAGCCATGTCTCTAAAAAGACTCGGTCTCTATATCTATCTTTCTTTCTTTCTTTCTCTCGTTCTCTCTTGGGCTTCTTGGCAGGGAAATTGCAAATTACCAGCACATAACCTGCGGGTCTAAATGCTCAAAATGCCCTTTTCCCATCGCTGTTGCTGTTGAAGGCATTAATTTAAATTTTTAAAAATACTTTCACTGCCTGTTTACTGGCAGACACTGCGGGTATCTGATTGTAGTTTATAATTATGAAAAAACGAATTTATACAAGATATCACGTTGGCAAAAGAAAAAACTTTTTAATAAAATAATTGGATAGATAAATGATAACTATTAAATGACTATTGGAAACACTTTTATACACAAATGGCAATTTCATTTGGAGAAACTCGCACACAATACTATAGTTACTCATCAAATTAGTAACAATATCAATTGAAGCTGTGCAACAATAATGTGCATAATGCGTACATTTAAAGGCAATAACAATAACAAAAAAAGCAAAGCCGTGCCACGTAATTAAATATAAAGTCTATGCTATTATGGCCTCTGATCTCAATGCGTCTCGGCGCACAATAAACATTTAACAAAAAAAAAAAAAAAAAAAAAAAAAAAACTATAAGTTGAGGTTCAAAAAAGTTGAAGGAAAAAAAATAGAGTCGAAACGCTTTGTGCAAGCAAAGGTGCTGTCATTAAATTTAATAAGCACTTTTTAGGCCAAGCTTGGATTTTTCAAGCCCGCCCGAAGAAAAGCACAAATAAATAAAAACAACAAAAGCGACAAGCGAAGCATTTTAAAAATAAAATGGTCTGGCAAAATACTTACACAAAAAAAAACAAAAAAACAGAAATAATAACAAAACAGAAGTAGTTGGTTTCTTTGTTAGTTCTTTCCTAGTTTTCCTATAAACTTTTCTTCGAAAAGTAAATGAACTTTAAGCACGCCGTACCGTCTAACGGCCCTTTTGACTCATTTGGCTCATTTGGCTTCGGCTCAGACGACGCCAAGGTGTCTTACTTTTTGTCGATTGACTTGCTGCTATTACGAAACGGGGGAAATGAGGAATGCTGTTACCTTCATTACGTAGAACAGCCAAACCCGTTAAAGCACAAATTGAGTTATTAACTGCCTAAACTTTATTCAAAATGACTTTAAGCCAAGGCGTAAGAGACAAAAACACAAACCCAATGCGCTTTTAAAAGCCGCTTCCTCCACATGCCACGCCCCTTGAGTTGGGCACAATTGGAGCACTGTTGACGGAAACGCTCATTACGGACCACACCGACGTCGACAATGGCGGTGTCTTTGTCTGTGCACCAGATCTAGATCTCCGAGCATTTTCCACTGCAACTGCAACTGCAACTACAAAACTACATTTCAATGCAGCTCACGACGCTTCTGGCACTTGGCTTGGCCAAAAAGGTAAGCGCAGAAAAGCGCGTCCGTTTTATTGTCGTTTTTTATAAGAGAGAACAAAAAAAAAGTATATATAAAAAATAATAATTATAATAGTGCAGGTAGCCGACTAATAGATACCTTTTATATACTCGTACTTCAACTAAATCGAAACATTTTAATAACTTAGCCAAAACTGAATCTTTAATTTGCAGTCAAGGGTCGTCTTCTTTTCTTTTATCTGTGAAGTGCATTTGGTACACTGGAAAAAAAAGACCAACTCCCAAAGTCAAGCACATTTATTTTAATTTATTATTTAATTTTTAAAATAAGACCATTTTAGACCATATTACTAAAATTAAGAATATTAATCTTCAAAATCGTTATTCCTAATATAAGAATAAAAATCTTCAATTGTTAGAAAAGTAGTTGTCAAAAAAGAATAATAATAAATTTAAGAATCTTTCTTATTAATTTAATTGTCGACTTTAATTTGGAGAACATTTATTCTTATACATACATAATAAGAACTTGGCCGAATTTCAAATGTTCTCAAAACCAAGAATTTTTTTCTTACTTTAAGAATATTATGTTCTAGAAGCATTCTTAGTTTTGCAAAAATCAAGATTTTACAGAATTTTTTTTATCAATGTAGCTGTTTAATATACCCTCTAGTTTTTATAGCACAGATCATAAAAAAGTATAATATCGCATTGCAGTGCAAAACTACAGAATTTGTTCGCATTCAGTGCACATGAGTGCACATCAACATGCCCTCCACTCCAACTCCAACTCCAATTCCAACTCCCACTTCCACTCCGAGTTCCACACAAACTCCTCCTGATACAGTGCTAGCTCCGGTTCCAACTTTAGCAAACTCAGTACTGCCACTTGTCGCTGCCTCTCATCATCCCCCTTCCCCATGCCCCTGGCTCTTCATAGACCCAGACTGTGGGGTATAGTACACTTGATAGCCGGCAGCAGCAGCTTGCTCCAAAGAGCAAAAACCCGCCAACTGCGAACTCAATTATAAAATGGCAAAACGCATAAAATACATTAAGACTGCACGTGGAAAGGTTTTTTTTTTTATTTTGTTGCATTTTCATTTATCGCTTTGTGCAAGCAACGCAATTTATTTATGTACTTCTCTCTTCGCATTTTGACTTGCAAGCATTGTTCCGATATGGATGCCGGCATAATCAGCGACCCAAGCAAAATACAAAATATAAATAAATAAATTATAATAAATACTGAAAAACTTTGTGAACTTTAATGCACTGTATTTAATGAAAGTGAACTGCAAAATGGGTAGATACATTTCCAGAAAACTCCGAACCTACAACACAAGTAGCTTAGGTAATAAAATGAATAGTTATTTAAATAAGTTTCTTATGAGAGTGAGATACTCATAAGGAATTTCATAAGTCTGCGTCTGAACTGAGAAATCAGAGAATGTTCAGCTTATAATTATGAGAAACATAAAGAGAGCCATAGAAATTGGGTAAACAAATTTGGACCAGATGTTACTTGTGGTAATATTATTATGGCATCGGGAAAAGAAATTCTAGACACCACCAAAAAATGAATCAATGAATCTACAGCCCTTATTTGCACTTTCAATAAGAGAGAGTGAGAGAGGAAGTGATAGATGAAAAGAGAGCACAACTAATTCCAATTGATGGACGCCGGCAGCTGTCCGATGAGCCAGCAATTTGAGGCACGCAGCGTGGGCACCCAACAGCGACGGTTGACTGATGCACCTGCTCACTAACCAGTCGAAAAACAAAAAAAAAAAACAAGTGGACGGCTACAGTCGAGCACGCTCGACAGTAGGATACCCTGTGCCCAGGTAGTCTGTACTGAAAGTTGATTTTTGACAGATTGTTCCTATGGCAGCTATATGATATAGAAAACCGATCTGAACCAAATTTGGCCTGGGTGTATAAAACCAACTAAAATGGATATTCTATGAGTTTGGTTTAGATATCTCTTAAAACAAAAAACTTTTTCATACTAAAACTTGATTTTCAACTGAGCGTCTCTATGGCAGCTATATAATATAGTGGTCTGAATTGAACCAAATTTGGGCAGAATGTATAGTACCAGTCCAAATGTATATTGTGTTAGATTGATTGAAATATCTCAAAAAACCAAGAAGTTTTTCATACTAAAGCTTTAATTTCGATCTATCGTTCCTATGGCAGCTATATGATATAGAGGTCCGATCCAAAAAAAAAAAAAAATACGTACGGTATTCAGGAACCTACTTACCAAGTTTGGTCTTATGGTCTCTGAGATCGACGCGTTCAAACAGACGGACAGACAGACAGACGGACAGACAGACGGACATGGCTTAATCGACTCGGCTGTTGATCCTGATCAAGAATATATTTATAAGCTTTGGGGGTCTGCCAATATACCCTTTTTTGACCATTTTCAATGGGCTCAGGGTATAAAAACGATCAGAAATAACATTTTCAATAGCAGACTGAGACTGAGTTCAAGAGCGTGGGCTGGGAGAGATCCGGATGACCGGTGGAAGTTAGCGTGATGCCGGAAATGCAATTGTCGCATTTGAATGCACGCCCACCAATAAAAACAGCAACAACAACGGCAACAACAACCCGCAACCAGCATGGCAACCAACACGAAACGTTTGACAATTTCGTGTGTGAGTCTGTGAGTAAGTATGTGTGTGTGTGTGTGTGTGTGTGTGTGGGTGCATTAATGATAATTGTATGAAAATAAATTTAACAAAAATGCCGCCAAGTCAAAGCCATTTTATCAACTCGTCGTGCGACACTTCAACGAAATGGAAATTTGAGTATTCAGCCCATTGTTGGCGTTGTGGCGCGTGTGGCACTCAGATGTTGCACGTTGTTTATAATTTGTTGTTGGCTTGTGCCAGTCGACAGCGCGGCAACAACATGTGGCACTTAAATGGGCATGCCACGGGTCGTCAGAGCAGCAGCAACAACTGCAACAACTGCAACAGCAGCAACAACAACAGCAACAACAACAACAGCAACCACTACGACAGCTGTCAGTCTTATGTGGCAGACAAACATGTTTAACGAGTACGAATATTCAGAGTTCCATGTGTGTCTGTTAGTTCTTTTAAAATTTGACTTATGCTCGAATCTAGGCGATCTCAGTTCGCCGTTCTCTGTTCTCAGTTCTCTCACTGGACACATGTTGCTGTTGCTGTTGCTGCTGCTGTTGTTGTTGTGGCATTTGAAACGCAACATTTGCCAGGTAAATATTATTTTTTTGAGTTTTGCACACATGCAAAGCTCATGGAATTTGTGAAAATTGCAACATGAAAAACTTGAAAAACCGGCAATGGCAAACGGCATGAAAATGGCCCAAGTGGCAAACTGGCTAAAAGACATTAACAATTCACACATTTGTGGCAACATAATTTCAGTCAGCGATATTCATGCACACACATACGTATACAGATACAAGGCAGCGGGGGAGGGGAAGGAAATTCCAAATACCAGCACAGAGGAAAATGCAATTGGCATAAAAAAAAAAATGCTGCCGAGTGCTGTGAAAAGGGAGAGAATGAGATACAAATGTGGTATATGGGTATGCAAGCAGCCAGAGAGTCTGTGCCAACAATTGTACGCAATTACCAAATGCCAAAAGGCAACAAAAACAGTTGCTACATTGTGGCAACATTCATAATTTAAATGTAAGCAAAAAGAACACACGAAGATGAAGAAGTTGCAAAGCAATTGCAATTACGTGTTTGTGGTTTTGTCTATTCCAGTCTAATTGCCACAGCAGTTAAGCGAATTGCAATTTCCAAGGACTGAAAATAATTGAAATTTATCAATATATCAAAAAAAAAAATCAACCATAAGAACAAGTTCAATTTTTGTTTCAATTATTCCATATTTTTTGTTTTTTTTTTTCAATATCTCTGTAACAGCTAATAAATTTATTTTTGAGGCTTTAAAAAAATAATCACTTTTAACAGTTAGTTAAAGACTTTCTTTTTATAAATCCAAATTAACAGTTACTTATGTTTAAAAAGTACAAATAATTATTATTACTGATTTTATATTTTAATAATATTTTATAAAGTCTTTTTTGAATCACTTTCAATAGCTATTTAAAGAATTTAATCTTATAAATCCAAATTAATAGTTACTTATGATTAAAAAATACAAATAATTATTATTATTGATTTTTATTTTATTAGTCTTTTATAAAGTCTTTAACAAATATTATTTTTGAGGAATTAAATAAAGGTGTTTACAAACTTTATGTTAAAAGTCTTTGTGAATATCTCTGCTAGCATTAAATAATATTTTATTCCTCAAAAATAATAATTTTTTGTGACTTTTTAATTTATAAAACAGAAATTAAAGACATTACAGAATATTATATTATTCCTCTAAAATGTATTGAAAGACTTACATATAATAAAAAAAAAAAATTATAATTACTATTTTTTATTTAATTTTTTTTTAATCACAAGTCAATATTAATTTTGATTTATTAAATAAACAAATTTAAATAACCATTTAAAGTGCCTGAAAATTTTACATAACTTTCGACTGCCACTTCACTGTGAAATGTTTTAAAAATATATTTTTTGTGTTGCTTTGAATTTTTGACTGCTCTGAGCAAACTGTCCGCATTTTGAAAATCAATCTACTGTCAATGTTTGTTGGCCGTAGCATTCAGCGTAGCTCAGCACCCTAAAAAGTGTACAAAAATTCCGAAAAACTGAAAACAATCCAAAAATCGAGGTTTTTTGAACAAAATTGCAGTAAGTGGTGCCAACAACAACAGCAACAACAACAACAACATCAGCAAGTGCATGAAACATAAGTAATAAGAATTCAGAATTCAGAATCCTGTGTCGGAAGAATGTCGGAACTTCAAGCATCGCTGCTGCTGAAGCGCCAACTTGCGGAATTGCATCGCAATCCCGTCGAGGGCTTCTCAGCCGGCTTAATCAATGACGACGATATATTCAAATGGGAAGTGGTCATCATTGGGCCACAGGACACACTCTATGAGAGTGGCTGCTTTAAGGCACACTTGATATTTCCCAAGGAGTATCCGTTGCGACCGCCGCGCATGAAGTTCGTCACCGAAATCTGGCATCCGAATATTGAAAAGAATGGCGATGTCTGCATCTCAATTTTGCACGAGCCGGGCGATGATAAATGGGGTTATGAGAAGGCCGAGGAGCGCTGGTTGCCCGTGCACACGGTGGAAACGATTCTGCTGTCGGTCATCTCCATGCTGACCGATCCCAATGATGAGTCGGCCGCCAATGTGGATGCAGCCAAGGAATGGCGCGAAGATTATGCTGAATTCAAGCGGAAAGTAGCTCGTTGTGTGCGTCGCAGCCAGGAGGAGGTCTAGACTCTACAGATGCCAGATAAACAAAATTCAACACACATTCCACGGTCAACATTCAAATAAAAGCGACTACTTGCAAATCTCGACTGTCTGTCTGTCTGTCTGTCTGTCTGTCTGTCTGTCTGTCTGTCTGTCTGTCAGTCAGTCTGGAGCATAATCCGCAGCTGCCGGGCGAAAGTGTTAAACTTTTGGCTTTAATTGGCCATGCAGCTGCCCGCTTCTCTAATTAAGCAAACAGTTGCCTCCCTGTTCCCCGTTTCCTGTCCTCTTTCTTTATATGATTAGCCAGAATTTCTTTATGACTGTGCCAATTCTTTGCCGCCGCCTGTCAGCATTAATTGAACTTAATCGCTGCGAGACTGAAGCTACAGAGACTTGGGCGTTTGTTTTAGCCAACTTGGTCGCAGCTAGCTGTGGGTCAATCTTAAGCCGTGTGCTTAATAGGCTTAGACTCTTGCTGACACACTTGCCAAGATTTGTGGCAACATTTTGCCTTGGCTATAAGCGTTAGCCACTTGGTTGCTTTATTTGCTTCTATTTAGACTTGGACAACAAATGGCAAAAACAACAACAATAAGCTAGAGTCCAGCTGAGTCTGGTCGTCACATGGCAGCCAAACGACTCTAAAATGTATTTGCTAAAAGCATTTTTGCGGTTAACTGAAACTCTCGTTGTTGCTGTTGTTGTTTGTTATTGTTGCTGTTGTTATTGGCAGCAACAAGTTTTGCATTTTGATTTTGCATTGTTATGGCCATAATGCGGTCATACCTTTGACCACAAAATGGAGAGCGCTGGTCACATTGTCGCATTGTTTAGTCATGACTCAAATGCTTATAATGAACTTTTTTAGATTAACAATACAGCGGTTTTTATGGGTGTGGCATGCCCCTCTCTCTCTCTCTGTCTCTCTCTGACCAGCTCGATTGAGCATTGACTAAACTAAGCTATTCAAAGGCAGCTACCAAAATTATGAATCAGCACAAATAGCTTTGGAAACTGGGTAAATAAGGCCATGCACCTACTTAAGAATTACTCGAAATACACACAACAAAAAAAAAATGCTATAAAAGAAACCAGTGAAAAATCAGCAAATCTTGGCGGCATCAGAAGCAGCAGCAGCAACAACACAAAATATGTAAGTAGTAAAAAGTAAAAAAAAAAAAAAATAAAAAATGAAAACGAAATGCTAAAGAAAAGAGCAGAAAAACCTGCTTGAAAGATGGAACGAAAGACGCTTAAGACGTCGATGCTCCAATGATGTTGCTGCTGTGGTTCAGCCAGTAGAAATTGAATTGATGTTGCTGCTGCTGCTGCGATTGCTGTTGTTGTTGGAGTGGCTAAAAAACCGGCTCTGATCGTGTCTTGTCTGCTGTGACTACCAAACGCACAAGCGTAAGCCAACTGGGTGTGGAGCAGGAACTGGGACTAGGACTGAGACTGGGACTGGGAATCACATTGAGACTGAGACTGAGAATATAGTTTATAAATAGCATTCAATATGCAGTAAAAATTGTTCAACTGCAGCAGCAGCTAATGGGAAAGTGGCTAAGATCACGCTAAGGGTCAGCACAGGTAGCAGCATGCAGGTCAGATTCAGATTCAGAATCATTAGTTGAGGGTGGAAAACCCCGCTAAACAGTTGGACTGGTGCACTGCGGGTTTTTCTGGGAAAAGGGCGCCGTCAGTTTGTACTTACCTACAATACAAAGTACAACGCCAAAAAGACAACAATAAATGTATGCGTGTGTGTGCGTGTCGTTGCGTGTTTGTGCGTGTGTGTGCGTGCGTCGCATACACGTTAAGTAAATTCCAATATGCGCTGTGGGGCCTGTGTAGTGTATCTTACAGATACATTGGCTCAGATACTGGTTTTGATTTCGTAAAGTTAGTCTTAGCTGCGCGCGAGCGAGACAGACGATCGTGGATTGTTGGTGGATGTGGTGGAGAAACCGCGACGACAGTGAAATGTCGCTATTGGCCTCCTGGTCGTTGCTCCTGCTAGCTGAGATGAGTAATCCAAGTTGAAGAAGAAGTAAGAATCGTATCCGTAGTTACTGCGCTTTTAAACACTTTAATTTTCGTTAGAATCGAGTATCGAATTCATTTATCGCGTCTATGTTGAATACTTTGTACTTGTTAGCAACATTTACACGCTCGATGATTTTGTCAGACATTAAAATTCACTCAAAAGAACAACCAAAATCGAAGAAACTACCTGACTCGACCGCCGCGTCATAAAACCAAACGCAAACACTGACGTTGTAGTTGTTGTTGTTTTTTCTCTTGTTGTTGTATGTGTGTATTTAAAAAACACGCTACGTTTCGTTCTCAACGCGCTCACGCTCGTATTCGTATTCGTTTCGACCGCTGACTCTCCACACGTCCACCTGCGATGCCGTCTCAAAGTAAACTAAACCCAACTACGTTGAAAACAAGTTTCTGAACCACTGTCGCTGTCGCTGCCGCCGTCGCTGCTGACGTCGCTGTCGCCGTCGCCGTCACAGTCACTGTCGCTGCCGGCGCATGCAGGCAGCCAAACAGTCAGGCAACATAACAAGTCGATGCGAGATAAATGCACGCAGACACATGCACGCTGCGTTAACCAAATGCCAGGGGCGGAATATCTATGTTGAAGTGGGCCCAAGTGAGTAATTACAATTGCTAGCGCATACAAAGGTTTCTTGGGAAAATATATATGCGTTTAAATATGTATTTACAGTCAATCAAGTAGTTATTTAGATAACACGTAGAGAAAATACACAAAACAAAAATTGCTCACAATTCTTATAACAATTAAAAAAAAATATATAGAATTTACTATTTTTAAAAACATTTACTTCACTAAGGGCAGATTTTTCAATGTCTAATTAAGCGGTTTGATAACCAAGTCAGAAATATTTATTATTTATTTTAGTTAATAGACTAATCTTAAGGTTAAAACCTTAATATACGCGTTAATTGCTAGCAATGGATGCAGTGTCCTTTAGCAAGAAATGTATATCACACATATATTAGGATAAAATGTATAGAAATTAATGTCAAATTTGAAAATATCTCTTCGATGAAATTTAAGGAGACTTGGAAACACCGGGCCTAACTGTTCTTATAAGTGCAGCAGGTTGCTAAATAACTTTTTTCATTTAAATAATTATAATTTTTGTATACTCCAGACGTAATAATAATTATTATTCCCATTTCAGTTCATAATTTAATTAAATATTAAATTTAATTGTTAGTTCATTATATAACTTTTAGTCTTATTTGATTATATAAATATTTTTTATTGCCGACTGCTTTTAGTCGAGTATTAATAAATTAATAAAATAAATAAGTTAAATATATAAATTGTATATCCCCAATTTTAGTTTTGTCTAGCACATCACAATTCATTTGCTCCTTATTTTTAAACAGAGCGCGCCTGTATAATGTTGCCGCAACATTGTTGCTGGCATCTTTCGCTGTTGCAGATGCTTTGTTGTTGCCGGCTTTTTGGCTGCGATGCTTTTGTCGTTGGTCGTTGGCACTGCTGAACACACCCACACCCACACCTCCCACCAAAGAGCATCGCAGGGTAGTTTGTCTTTACATACTAGTTACATACATATGTATGTACATATGTATATTTCACCACTTCGACGTCCGTTTCGTATTTACATTTTACGATATGTACAATGCCTGGCGCTAAATATTTGATGAAGCTGCGAGACAGAGAGATAGCGAGACAGATGGACAGACAGACAGACGGACAAACAGACAGATAAATAGAAAGACTTGCAGTTTGACAGTTAGTGTAGTCACAGCTTTTCCGCTTTTCATTTGCCCAGCTACAAAATGGCTGCTCCTCTGTTTTGGCCATATTTGCAGACATTTTCCCAGTCGAATGGTTACCGTTATCAGTGAATGCCTCATTTGCACTTGAAAAAGTGTTTTGGCCTACGGTTTGTTTATCTGCCGGTACACTCGTATTTGCACTCACTGTTTGTTGTTGCTGTTGATAATGCAGCTGACATCTTTTATCTTATCTATGTATCTGTCAGATAGCAATGTCAACGCCTACAACTCATCGCTCAACGCATGAGATGATGTTGATGTTATTGTGGTTGTTGTTGTTGTTGTTGCATATGTCTCTGCATTTCCATTTGCATTTTCAACAATTGTCAATTGTTGAGGACGCACTGCAGCAACGCCTGGCAAGCAATTTGCATATTCGCATGCTAGACGAGTGCGATACGAGTTGTTGTTACATTTGTCTGCACAACGACAAGCTCACTTTGATGCCATCAGCTTCCCCTACCCCTCCCCATCCCCATCCAACCCAACTTGGCAAACTTTATGTACGTCTGGCTCTTGTTTGTCTTCTTGTTGTGTGAAATCTGCATAAAACTATGTTTTTTTTTTTTGCCTTGTTTTGTACTTTAGTCGTATTCTTGAGACCCCAACCTGGTCAACGACTTTAAGAGCAATCTGCACTTTGACCGCTTATCCTCAGTCCTCTAAAAGATGTCGACGGTGTCGTCAGCATAAAAGTCATTAAAAATTTGAAAATCTGTCGCTCTTTGTGGGTTCCTGCACCTGCACTCGGCAATGGGACTCGACCCAAGAGACTTTTGCATATTCATTGGACAAAAGTTTACAGAGCTTATGGTAATGGAAGTAATTTGGTTGCCAACTTGAGTGGTTTCTTGGCCAAGTGAACTTTAATTTAATGTTAATAGTTCAACGTATCTGAAGCGCAGCTCGACTGTTAAAATACATGAGATGTGCTAGCAGAAACTCAGTCACTTGACGCTGTATAAAAATAATTCTGTTTGGATAAACACCTCGAAGGAACTACGTAGAAGCACTTCCGGCTTCCGAGTCACTAAACACTGAATCAAATGTTTACTTAAAACCAGGAAAACTAACCGAAACTAACAGCTTCATTTTTAGTATCGGAACTGAATCGGTATCTGAAATTAATTCACTTTCAAGAATCGAAAACCGAAACGCTTGCACCGATACAGTTGTGGTAAAGTTGCTAGGTCAAAAAGTTGACAAACTTCCAACTGTCATAACTTGAAGACAACTGACCCGATTTTCAATCGGAATGACATTTTGATCATGATTCGGTCTTTCAATTCATCCTGCATTTAAACTTTTTGCATTTAGAAAATTTTTTCATTTTTCGACTATCGAAGCCATGGTTCTATGCTGATGGTAAGGGTCCCCCCTTTGAAATTTAGAAAATTCAAAATTTTAAATCTCAAGCTTTTACTTTTAATCAACTCCTTATATCGTAATTAGTATAAAACGACACTTTAGACTTGATTCTGAGGACTTTCATTTTCTTGTAAAAAATCATGTCAAAATTAAGAAATATTTTCACTTGTAAAGTTGCTAGGTCAGAGGCTTGAGCAACTTCAAACTGTCATAACTTTGGCAAAACTAAACCGTTTTTGAAGCGGAATGTCATTTTGATCATGATTTGGCCTGTAAATTCATTCTGCATTTAAATTTTTGTCATCTAAAAAATTTGATAATTTTTCGATTCTAAGCCATCTATCATCCAATTTTCCATACATACCCCTTGACATTTTTTCGAAATCTTTGATCTCTCATAACTTTTCTAAAACTTAACCGATTTTCAAGCGGAATGTCATTTTGATCATGATTTGGCCTGTAAATTCATTCTGCATTTAAATTTTTGTCATCTAAAAAATTTGAGAATTTTTCGATTCTAAGCCATCTATCATCCAATTTTCCATACATACCCCTTGACATTTTCTCGAAATCTTTGATCTCTCATAACTTTCATTTTGATCATGATTTGGCCTGTAAATTCATTCTGCATTTAAATTTTTGTCATCTAAAAAATTTGATAATTTTTCGATTCTAAGCCATCTATCATCCAATTTTCCATACATACCCCTTGACATTTTTTCGAAATCTTTGATCTCTCATAACTTTTCTAAAACTTAACCGATTTTCAAGCGGAATGTCATTTTGATCATGATTTGGCCTGTTTATTTATTCTGCTTTTAAATTTTTGTCATCTAAAAAATTTTATAATTTTTCGATTCTAAGCCATCTATCATCCAATTTTCCATTCCCCTTGACATTTTTACGAAATCTTTGATCTTTCCAAAACTTAACCGATTTTCAAGCGGAATGTCATTTTGATCATGATTTGGCCTGTTTATTCATTCTACATTTAAATTAATAAAATTTGTTCAAAAAATTGTATTCTAAATACTTTGAAATGAAATTGTATTAAAAAGTTAAGACAACCTGCGCTTAAATCGTTTTGATATGTGATTAACAATTTTTGAGGGTGCTGGTTGAAATTAACTGTGATTCACTGTATAAACAATACAATCTTCAGAATAGAGTTTCTAGTTTTCTGGGTTTCATTGACATTTGTAAACACATTTCATTTGTAAACATAACACATATTTTAACGTATTATTTATAGAACAAATATAGCAGTGTTAAAATTGCAATTATCAGTGGAAACAATGGGAAAGTCTAGTAAGCCAAAGAGTGTACTAATGGTGTGCGTGGGTGTGTATCTCAGTTATAAGTTAATATGCATCTTTTAATCTTGAAATGCAACCCATACTCACCCGTAGATAATATTAGTCGATCTCCCATAGCGGAGGCTGTTCTGCATGACGCCATCTGCAAGTTGGGACTCCAGAACGAGTGGCGAGTGGACAGCGCCGCCATCGAGGGTTGGAACTTGGGTGCCAAGCCAGATCCCAGGGCCTTGAGTGTGCTCAGACATCACAACATTGAGTATTATAGCTGCGCCCGGCGTTTGGTCTTGGATGACTTTGATAAATTCGATTATATCTTGGGTATGGATCAGAGTAATATGGCCTCGCTAAAACTCTTGATGCCGCACTATTCGAATGCCACGTTACTTTTGCTAAGTGACTTTTTGTTTGGTTTCGAGCCAAACCATCGAGCAATTGAGGATCCCTACTACGTACATATTAATTTAATTTCATATTTAAAAATAATTCACTGCTACATTTGCAGGATATTGGAGAGGCCCCTTTCGAGAAGATATTCGAGCAATGCTCGTATGCGTGCTCCAGCTTTTTAAAACAAGCGCGTCGTAATCAAATTGTAATTTAACAGCCCCATTGACAGGCAAACAACAGCTGATGGTGGAAGCTGCCAACTTGAAGTTAGTGTTGGACAACGACAACTTGTAGCTTTTCAGTAGTAGGGCTGCAGAAACATGAGTAGATGGCTCATGCAATCGGTAAATTTGAGGTTCCAGCGATAAATTATGTATCGCAACAGAAAACGATCACGATAACGTTGCTTAATTTAAATTTTAGGTATGGAAATTTGCAAAATGCTATAATTTTGCAATAAATGAATAAAATTAAATAAATTGAAGGTAAACAATTTAATAAGCGTTTGAAATTATTTACCCAAAGCAAGGAAGGCAATATAAAAATCTATTAAATTCTAAGAATTGCAGAACTTTGCAAAAATTTTAAAATTAAAAAAGGGTATTTTTTCCAAGTAACTATTTTTTACATTTTACCTAAAATGGTACGACTTGCCATTTTGGAAAATTTTACTGGATGGCAACCTTTTGGTCCAAAACAGTGTTTCCACACCAGTGCTGCCAACTTTTTAAGGGAAAATATAGCTGTTTCTGGCTGGTAGGCGTCTTACTTTGTTATTGTGGGCACTTTACTTATTTAAAATGACCAAGAAGATATTAATGATATGCTTGGGTAAATAATTGCATTCTCGCCAATTACATGATTTCTTAATTTTATGTACCTGCAGGCAATATCTGCCGTTCGCCCATTGCCGAGGTTGTTATGGTTGATGTCTTGGCCAAGGTAAAGGTCGATGGTGTTGTTGTTGATAGCGCAGCCCTGGGCTCATGGCATGTGGGGAATCGAGCTGATCACCGAGCTCTGAGCACCCTCCAGCACCACGGACTAAAGAGCACGCATATTGTACGGCAGATAAAAAAGCAGGACTTTAATGAGTTCGACTACATTTTCGGTATGGACGAGGAAAATATGAGTGAACTGCGGCGACTGGCGCCAAAAGGCTCCAAGGCGGAGCTGTTAATGCTGGGCGACTTCGGTCTGAGCAAGGATAATCGTATTATCGAGGATCCTTACTATGTAAGTCACAGAATCGTTTATTGTCATTCATAAATAAACTGCAACTTGTTTCTCTTCTCTTTGCTCTGCAGCAAAAGGGCGCCGAGGGATTTGAGACAGCTTATCAGCAGTGCGTTGCGGCTTGCACGGCATTTGTTAATCAGCGACTGCTAAAATAAGTGAATAGGTAAATGGCAATCGATCTATGTAGTTAATTGATAACAACAACAAAAATAAACAGTAATTAAAATGAGCACGACAACAGGTTTTCCCCTTCATTGTCATACCACGTATGTACATATTATGTACAGACATGACTAAAAGTATTGTTCATGTTCATGTATTGATTTTATAGGTAATACATATTAATAATTTATATTTTAAATGTTATTATTTTTTTAAGCAGTAACTAATTTAAAAATATATGAAAATAGCTATTAAAATACAAACATGCGACTAAATCGAGAGATAATGACTTGGCCAATACTTTCGCTCATGACTGTAAACACATATGTAGGTGTTTGTATGCATGTATTGTTCAATCAGTCAAGCCAACTATTGGTGGTGAAATTCGGTTAGCAGCGTTCTGGGATTTCGTTTTCTAGCGTAAAAATCCCCGATTTGATAATATATCACACATTTTGTGATTTCACATAAAAAGTAATCAACAGTTGGCGATTGCGCATTGTTGTTTGCGGTTCATTCTATTAAAAAGAGGCGCAATGAAAGTATTGTTTGTGTGCTTGGGTAAATATTTATACTTTATATAATATATGTTTGTACACACAAATAATAAAATATCCACAAATATTTCTATAGGTAATACCTGTCGCTCACCTATGGCGGAAGCGGTCCTACAACACTTGATACACAAAAGGCAACTGAAGGATTGGCACACGGATAGCGCCGGACTGCGAGATTGGAATGTGGGCTATGAAGCGCAGGGACGTGCTCAGGATCTGTTAGAACAGCACGGCCTGAAGACAAAACACCGTAGTCGTATAGTAAGTATTGTACTTTGCTTTGAAATTGAGCCATTTTATCCCAAGTTTACCTTTACAGATAACCGAACAGGATTTCTATGAATATGACTATATTTTCGGCATGGACAACAGCAATTTAAAGGAGCTGCAATAAATGGCGAGCGAGTTACAGCCGGAACCTCAATGTCGTATACTGCTTTTGGGTAGTTACATCGGTCGCAAGGAAGATGAGATCATCGAAGATCCCTACTTTGTAAATATACATTAACATTTAACTGTTTTACAATTGCTTATAATGATCCTTTACAGAGTCGTGGAATGGGAAGTTTTCATGCTGCATATGCGCAAATCCTGGAGAGCTGTCAAAACTTTGTGCTGAAACATGGCAATTTGGATTAAATATTAAACACATATTTAAATTTGTGTCGGTTGAACAGTTAGCTGAAATAGCGTAAATATGTATTTATATATATGTAGATTATTATATTTATATTATTATTATGTGTATTAGCTGAGCTGATTGTTATTTTATTAAGCAAACTCTTTATAATTAAAATATTTAAATTTAAAAACTAAATATCTTCCTAAATGTTCATTAATTACTTCAAACTTCATGTTCATACTCATAGGTGTATTTATTTGGATAATTAGTAATACCATAGCACATATATATAGAGAACAATCAGCACAAAGAGTAAATGTATGAGAAACAATTCGATGGCCAACGTGAGGAGTGCCAAAGGATTAATCGGTGAGTATGTAATCAAAGCGAACATTTTGCAACAGTTGTAATACTTCTTTATAGAGGATGATTATCTACTCCTGCACAGTGAAGGTTAGCTGCTTGTTTCGGGAGCTCTCGAAGCGGTTCGGAGTGTGCATGCTCAGCATGGCGGTGATGCCCAGGCCGAGGATGCCCAGGAGAAAGGCGACCACAAGCAAGCCGGCTAGAATGGGAGCCGAAATGAAGCCGACACAATCGTAAACATCGCCGAACTTATTGCGTCCATTGAGCCAGGGCTGCACTTGGTAATCGGTCAAGTAGAGATTCAGCAGAGTATCATTCCTGATGGGGTTCCTGAAGACCAGCTTCTCCGAGGAGCAACGGAATGAGAAGCCTAGCGGAGCCGACGGCAGCGTGTACTCATTACCAAGTGCCGGCAGAACAGCCTTGTTGTCCCGGTATTCCACCTCCACGTTGCGCAGATGCCAGGTGCCACGCAGCAGGGAGAATTTAAAGCGCAGGGTGCACTTCTCGCCGTTGTACATGAAGGTAATGCTTAGACGACCATAACCCTTGGCACGCTGATCATCGAAGGTGATATGCTTGTTGTGCTCCTCCAGCAGCAGGGTTTCATTGCTCAAGCGCAGCTCTGGTGGACCATTTAGGGTAAGCACCGCCTTGTTTCCCTCGGCAATGTAGATGTCAGTCGTCTCCGTCTCTCCGGCTGTGGGTGTTGCTTGTGTGGTGCTGGCTCGATTCGCATCCTCCTCCTTGATTTCCTCCTTGGCCTGACGCTTGGCCAAGAAGTGTGCCTCCTCCTCGCGGTTGGCTAAGATTCCCAGCACTTCTCCATGACCGTAGACAGTCAAAGCATCGGTATAGCCCGTTAGCAGCTCAGCATCGTCCTCCTCGGGATGCCCTGATAGGTTAATGACCTGCACAAAGAGATTTATGTTAAGAAGTGGTGGGGGGGAACAATTCAAAAAATGTATCTATACCTCAATGTTGGCGTTGTAGCTGTACGGCTCTGCGGCCAGACTGCGTTGCGGCAAATACGCCCAGGCGTTGCTCTTCACCAAATTCTGGAACTTGGGATACTTGGTGCCCTCCAGTCGATTTGTGCTATTACGCACGAAAATTATAATCGCCTTGGCATCTTGAAAAAGTTGCGTCAGCGGCTGCTCCTTGCTTGTGGCATCGACTAATGCTTGGGGTTGCAAGTTGAACACCTTGTCATGACCCCAAATCAGATATGGTCCGCTTATGGAGGCACAGCAGCTAAGCACCAGACTTAAAAATAACCCCACTGCGATTAACTGCATTATTTATTTGCTCTCCAAGTTCTACAAGTATTCAGTGTTTCAGAAACTTCCAACACGCTACACTGCACTTCACTCAAAACTGTTTTGGAAATTGCCCAAGAGAAAAATCAATGGTCTATGGGCAAGTAATGCGCATGTCCACTCCAAATTTTAGTACCAATTTAAGGTGTTGGTGGTGGGTTCTTACAGTGTGGTGAATTTCTATATCGAATTATTGTCTGTACCAAAAATACACTTGTTGATACTGGACAGATTTATGTACTAGATATATATATATTGATATTAAAAAAGACTAACGATATTATCTATCTTATTGATCACTGACAAATTGGCAACAGCTTGATATAAAATTTTTCATTTTAATTAGCACGATTATGAAAATCTTATGCTATTAATAGCATATATATATATATTTATATTAATAGTATCCCCTGGAATATGCTATGTTCAGAATATTGAGATTTTTCGTGTCTGTTAACAGTCAAAAGCATTTTTTTGGAATTTTTTTTTAATGTTGAGCATAGCTAAATGTTTGTACATTCAGACGGGTCCATTTTTTTGGGTGAGCTAAACTGCTTGAAGCTTATACCAGAATCGGAAACTACAATGAATTCTAAGAATATTTCACCAAGAAACTATTGGTCTAAAATGAATTCCTAGAACAGCTGAATCGACCGATTTTTTCTATGATTAAAATTGGTCAGAGTTTATAAGACCAAATCAGATGCGGCGATTTGTTTCAAATCGGCTTACAATATACATAGTATAAGTATAAGATCATTAATTGATTTGTATTTATAGTATACATTTTATACATCTATTAATTTATGTTTATTTACAGAAGTTTGCTACAAACTAAACTGATGACTGTCACAGCTAATACGAGTATATAAGACTTTGGCTGGGTTGCTGCTGAACTATAGGAGAAACTGCCCTTGAAGACTTTGGAGCCTGTAAGAAACATTTAATAATAATAATAAAAAAAAATTATATATCGCAAATGACTAACGTTTCTCGTTCTGATCCCTGACTCCACAGGTGCGATACGATATGGTCGATTTGCGCTTTTGATTGACATAGCCCGGTATAAAGAGACTGGGAGCATCGAGGCGACCAGCTGCTATCAGTCGGGACATGTCCAGCTCCAGACGATGTGCAATGGGTCCCTTGAAGTGAATGATCATCTGAATGCAGGCGCCGCCGTGCAGCTCCTTTGTCTTGCGAGCATCCACATCCAGCATCCATTCCGGAATGCCCATTACGGAACGCAGCTCCTCCAGAAACTGTGCTCTGCAAAATATAAACTAGCTTGTGAGGGAACTCTATTGAGTAGAAAAAAAGGATACTTACACAACAAAACGTGGCGGCTTCTGTAAATTAATGTACTTGATGACATTGTGATCCGGTTCGATGTTGGCGCAGGCGAAACGCTCGTGGGAATGCTCTGGTCCGAAAATAACAATGGAGCGTCCTATGGCGCCGACAGGTGCCTCCAGAGGAAAGTTGGAATCTATGAGCACAACCCGCTCTCCACCAAGATCTGAAGCAGTTTATGCTCATAATCAATCTGATCTGACAGATTTCAGACTTAGTACTTACCTATGGTTCCCAAACGCGCTCCCACATCGCCTACATAGCACCTCAATGGATTATCTGGTCCACATTCCTGTTCATATAAATCAAGCTAGAACCGAGACATTTAGTAGATATATATATGCTAATCGGGTATCTACAGGTAGCTTACATTCAAGGGATCTGCGAGTTGAGTGTAAAAGGGATTCCAGACGTATCCACCTGCCACACAGCGGGTAACTGTGGGCTTGACAGCGGCATCGACACCCACGGGATTCACAAAGATTTGCCAGTTGTGGTTGCGCGTAGAATTGCGATCGTTCTTGCCCGGATGACGTAGCTTCACCTCAATCACTGTCTCTGACTGACTGCCATCGTTGTGGATCAGTTGCGTCATCTTAATATAGCCATAGGCGTAACCCGTTGGATGATGAAACGAAGCTATACCTCTCAGCTCCCTTGCCTCACTTGGACTATAGCCACGCTCCAGTGTGCTGCAATTGAAGGATAACCAAGATGGGAGTTGATTAGTCTAACAAACAAGTGGGAGCTCGACTGTAGGATACCCTATGTAAAGGTACTCTGTACTTAAAGTTGTTTTTTAATCAATTGTTCCTATGGCAGCTATATGATATTGGAAACCGATCTGAACCAAACTTAGCCAGGATGTATAACACCAAACTAAATGCATATTCTGTAAGTTTGGTTAAGATAACTCAAAAAACAAAAAACTTTTTCATACTAAAACTTGATTTTCAACTGCGCGTCTCTATGGCAGCTATATGATATAGTGGTTCGATTTGAATCAAATCTGGTCAGGATGTATAATACCAGCCCAGATGCATATTCTATCAGTTTGGTTCTGATATCTCAACAAACAAAAAACTTTTTCATACTAAAATTTCATTTTCGATCAATCATTCCTATGGCAGCTATATGATATAGGGGTTCGATCTAAAAAAAAAAAAAATTTGATCTGCGTACGGTGTCCAGGAACCTACTTATCAGGTTTGAAGTCTCTAGCTCTTATGGTCTCTGAGATCGACGCGTTCAAACAGACGGACAGACGTACAGACAGACGGATATGTCTCAATCGACTCGGCTGTTCACCCTGATCAAAAAATACTATATATATACACACTATACCCCTTTTTTCCCATTTTCAATGGCCTCAGGGTATAATAAGATTGCTCCAGGTGAGTGAGAAAGAGTCCATTTTTACCTGCAGGCCCAGCGAGCGTTCTTTTGTTGCTTTTTGATGACCACCGAGCGTCCAATGATGCTGTTGTAGCCAAAGAGAGGCAAGTTGGTGTCGTTATAGGCATCCTCATAGTGGGTCAGTCCATTGAGGCGTCCAAATTTACCGCTTAGATCACCCATTTCATACTGATCGCTGGTGCCCTGTTTGGGCGGAGGTATAGACTTTGGATTGACCTCGAAGGGATTCCAGATACCGTACAGCGTGGATGCCTCGCAGGGAAAAGCCAGATTTGCCTCCACTGGGGTCTGTATAAATGTCAAATGGGAAACTAAATATATATTGATATAAACTGGTATTAGTCAAGTTATACCATGTGTATCTGATAGCCACCGTTATCCTGCAGTCCTTTAAGTTGCACCTCAACATTGCTGATGTCATACTCGGATTGCTGTGTGATTTCCATTTTGCCATTGACTGTCAGCTCGTCTCCATTGGCATACCAATCCTTGGCGACAACCTTGCGTCGATAATGACCGATCAGACTGGAACAGGCCAACCGTTCGCCCCTGGCCTTGGGTCCATTGTCATCGTAAATGACCAGGGACTTGCCCAGTATGCTATGGCCCCCCGACAGGGGCAGGTTACCATCGCTAAACATGCGACGACTCAGCTGCCTAGCCTTATGGATTCCACCAGCTATACTCAGCCGTCCAAGACGTGCATCGAGTGCACCCAAGCGGCACATTGCCGGCAATTGAGGACGGCAAAAATCATCGACACTGCGATTGCCCCAGTCGACCTTGAATGGATTAAATACACCGCCCGCCGAAATGCAACGGTTCTGCCAGTCATAGAAGTCCTTACCGGGTGGATTACTGTGTATGCCCCAGCGATGATCAAAGGTGCTATTCTGCGTGGAACCATCTGCCTGTATCAGATACTCAAACAGCACCGTCGTGTCCTGCCAGGGCTGCTCGGCGGCCTGGCGAAAGATGACGCGTCCAACCACCGGATATCGGAAGAGAACCTGTGCCGTAAACATGGGCTGCTGGTAGATCCCATTGCGTTGGTATTGATTCAATGTGGAGCAACCCCAGATGCTCTGGGTGATATTGTGCACTTCGGTGCGGTTGTAGGTGTAGATGACGAGACTGCGATGGGCGATGCTGTGGCGACCCTGCAGTGGCAGATAAAGGTCCCAGTACAGACCACTCAACTCGGAGCTGGTACCGGGCAGAACGTACTGGTGAAAGTATTGCTTGTTGCGACCTTGCAGCTTGCCACTGAGATCACCCAGAGCATATTGCTCCTGTGTGCCATATCCCGGAGGTGGCCCATGTTCCCGCTGCAGCTCCCGGGGATTGTGCAATTCACCCGTTGTCTCGCAGTAATCCGACTTTCCGAGACGCTGTGGCGTTGGGGGCAGACTGTGAATGCGAAAGGCTGCCACATCCTCGGCAAACTTGCGGCTAACATGCTGGGCCAGTGGTGTGGACAGGGTAAAGTTGAGAAAGGTCGGATCGAACTTGGAGCGCTGTGTGAAGGTGACTTCGCCTTTGACCCCACCCGAGTTAATGAAAGTTCTGAAAGCATAACAGAGAGATTTATTAATCGGGGACAGTAAATAATGATTATTTTGTTATTGTCAATTGAAAAAATCATTAACTTCTAGTAACTATAAAAAAAAGTAAAATATTCCAAAAATTTTCTTTAACCATGATCTTAAGATTTATAATTTTTATTATTTAACTCATAAAATAATCATGATTTTTGAGCAAAAAAGTAAAACTTAAGAAATAATCATTATCTTTGAGCAAAAGAAAATAAAACTCATAGCATAATGATTATTTCTTGAGTTTTATTTTTGACTCAAAAATGATTATTTTTTGAGTTTTATTTTTGATTCAAAAAAATAAAACTCAAGAAATAATTATTATGCTATTAGTTTTATTTTGTTTTGATTTTTTTGTAAAATTTATATACATTCGTAGTCAGTTAACCATTTTTAAATTTAAAAAAAAGCAACAAATTTTATAAAATTATATTTTTAATAATATAATTATTTAATTCTAAGTTTTTTTTAAGTGATTCTTCATGCTCAAAAGTAATCATAAGTAAATTAATAAAACTCATGGAATAATGATTATTTCTTGAGTATTATAATAAAACATATAATGATTAAAGTCCCTGTAATGAATACATCTCTTTTGAACTTCACTTCACTTGTACTCACTTGTAAATCAATGTCTGGACGTGTCTGATCTGTGTGCACGCCAAGAAGTTATCCGGATGCTGGTTGTCGTAGATCACCAGGTAGAGTGTGCGATGCGGAATGGTTAGATCTGAGGGCAACAGCGCCAGTTTGGCATCCCGGAAGACACTGCGCTGTGAAATGCGAAGAGCGTTCTTGGCCACACCAATTCTGCCCAGGCGCGTGTCCAAGTCCCCAATACCTTGGCCAGGTCCACTGCCCTGCGGATCGAAAACCAGCTGCAGGAAGTTGCAGTTGTCCTCGCTTCGATGATGATCATGCTTGAAAATATCCGTCACAAATATCTTCCAATGGTGCTGCGTGAACTGGCGATTGTTCTCCTGGGTGGGCGAGGCTGGTTGCTCCTGAATGTGAAATAGATCTGAGTAGATCAACGTGTCGCCGCCGACACCATCAGTCGGTGCGAGCCATCGAAAGTGAACGGAACCCGCAATCGGAGTATTGAAACGTGCCTCTGCCATGTGCTCCATGGAGTTCTGCACCGTGGTTATTGTGGCACAGATGCGGGCATTCGAATTGACCTCCGTTAGGACCAGGGACTTGCCCCAGATGCCACGATCACCAATTAGCTGCATTTTGTGCTGCCAGGTGGACGTCTCGTTGCCCGGCAACACCAGATATTCCAAATCCTCATCGAAGCTCAAGATCTGCGAGCCCAGTCGATCCAACTCACATCGCTCATCGGGATCTGTGTTTGTGTAATCCACCGGAAAACGTCGCACCGCCCAACTCCACACTTGGTCCGGATATTGCAATGTGGCTTCCAAATTAGACTGAATCTCCACAAGATTTTCTTCGCTCTGGCGAAATGTAATCTCGCCATGCAGCCCATGCTGAGAGATATACGCAATCAGATGCTGCGCCACAGCTGTTTACGAACCGGGTAGCAAAGCAAACGAGCAAAACATAATAAAAAACAAGTGGCAAATGCTATAGTCGAGTTCCCGACCATAAGATACCCGTTACTTATTTCAATATATATAAAAATACATTAATGAAATTACTACCTAATACTTTTAGGTGATTGTATTAAAATAATAACTTTATTAATAACTTTGGTTAGCTATTACTCCCGTTCTACTTGTCCGTTCTTGCCGCGGTTAAGTGATATTATAGATAATATTAATAGATAACGTTAATTACCATAAAAACTGTACTATCTTTAAAATTGTAGGTGTGGTGGTTTTTCGCAATTTGCGGAGGTGGAAGGTTGCGTGTCAAAATTTAAAAAATAAACTTGACCTGCGTGGGGTCTATATAAGTCTGTGAGCCAAATTTAGTATCTCTATCTCTTATAGTCTCTGAGATCTAGGCGCTCACACAGACGGACAGACAGACAGACAGACGGACAGACGCACATGGCTATATCGACTCGGCTGTTCATGCTGATCAAGAATATCGGAGATGCCTCTTTCTAACTGTTACATGCATTCCAACGAACACAATATACCCTTTAACTTATTTTTTAAGTAACGGGTATAAAAACATGAATCAAAGAGTGTGGTGTGGTGGAAATCAAGATGGTTAATTCACTTTCGCTTTCGCTTACGTGCACCATATTGAAAGTAAACGGCTTTGGAGGATTTGCATACAATGCCATTCCAGATCGTAGTGGGAATTTCAGGGAATTGGGCAGTGCTCTTCCGCATCAGGTGTTATACGAGTAACGATTACTTGTACTTGTACTTACCGCCGCTTTGTGTTGCAACTCCACAGGCCAAGATGACGCATAGCACCGTTCTGTGGCCCCACAGTTGACTCATGTTATGTTTGTGGCTCTCTTCTTCTTTCTCCTTCCAAAAGTTCTGCTTTCTAGTAGCGAAACGATTACCAAATATTTACAGCTACGCTTTGTACTTTCATATTCCACAGCGCATGCGTGCATTCAGTGGAAAATTCAGCTTAAAACTGGTCGAGTGACAGTCCAACAAGACAGAAAAAACAGCTCAAACCATTTGGCCCACTGTGGTGAGTTTGTTTGCTTGGCTAAGCTGAGGTTTTGTTTTGCTTCGCTCAACTCTCTCTCTCTCAACCAGCTGGTTTTACTCTCATACAGTCGAAAGACGCTATAGCAAACAAGTAAAGTCCATGTATTACTTGTTACCCTAACCCAATCAAACAATTTTGGATTTTCTTTTTTAGACGACTCGGTTCTACTTTATTCCATCAAAGTCATCGACATCATCATCATCATTGTTATATAAAAAACAGTTCTTCATTTTGTTTTTCTTTTATCTTTATAAAATTTCTGACCGGGTTAAAAAATGTTTTTTTTTTTTTTATATTTTCTTCTTGCCGTATACTTAATTTATACTGAAGTAAAGATTTCATATTTAACAACTTGTTGCATATAGAATTGGTGTTTTCATATTGTTGTTTTTTCTTTTATCTTTTGATTTAATGTTCTTTTAGTACATAAGTAAAGTGTAAATTGATTGTACTGCTTATTAATATAAGCCTAAGTACTAATGATTGTGTATTGTTATGTTATATCAAAACTACTAGATATGCTTTTCTCTTCTCCCATTTACTTCCTTTCCTATTCACTTCTCTGGTACTGATGCCCCGCAATGGTTCTACCCCCCGCGGGGAGATTGTTCATTCTCAAAAATAATGTGCATATTTCGATAGTCGCTTTATGCATTGTTTAATGGATCGAATTGAAAGTCGAGCGTACCCGTTAACTAGACCCTTATGTCGCATTTAGATAGGTTATATACTTAAGATCTTAGTGGATCGTTTCGCGTATTGCGAAAGGCCGCCTCCGTTGTTAGGAAATCATAAACGTGAACTCATCAAAAATAAATCAACTTTTGCATTTTTAATAACTTTTCGATACTTTTTAAACGCATAAACTAGAAACACTTTTTGTTAAAACGCTGATAGTTTATAAGCAGAAAATTTGTGATTGGTTAAAAATTATGTAAATTCGCATAAAACAATTTGAGTGAATGAACTTTTTTGGTTTTCAGTTAGGCTAACTCTCAATAACTTTGTATTTTGATATATGTTTATAATTGTTGTATATTGAAATTGTTTAACGAACGATAGAGATATGCATAATAATAATATATATATATATATATATATATATATATGAAGTAAATAGATATTTTGTGTTTAGAAAGATATTTATATATTTAGCTCTCAGATAAAATTACCCTAACGAAATTGTATGTCTCTCTCTCCTTAACCTCTGAAAAAAAAAAACTAACAAATGTGGGCCAAGGCCTAATCTATCCATCTATTTAGCTACCCACTGGACTCGAATGTGGTGCGAGCACCACACCGCATTTTTTGCTCATCTTTCTCTGTGGTTCTTCAACGAACAGCAATTAAAGTAAACATTAAAATTTATTTTTAGTTTTTTTTTAAAGATTTTTTTTGTTGATTTTCATAAGTGTTTTTAAATAAAATAGATTTCAATTATTTATAAATTTTACGTGTAAAATTTAATAATAAATCAACTAGAAAACTAGCTGTCAAGATGGCGTTTTGACATTTGGATTTAAAGTATCCCTAAAATGATACGTGGAACTTGGTACATGGTGTGTGACTACAAGTTGTTCTTGTTGTTGTTCTTGTTCTTGTTGTTGTTGTTGTTGTTTTGCTACCAAATTATGTTGTTGAAGAAGTTAAGAGTATTATGGTAATTTGGTGGTGTGTTGTGTTGTTTTTTTTTGGTTAACAAAAAGAGATTATATAAATATTTAAATTTACATATGTAAAACGAGCATTTCTTTTAATTACGTTTATTATTTTTTTTGACGATTTTAAAAGTTTTTGTTGGTTGTAAAATGGATGCTGAGTTAGAGTTAGGATGTGTTCGGGTCTGCTGCTTAGGCGGCTTCCTCTTCTTCCTCATCACCCTTGCCGGTGAGCATTTCAATCAGGGATGCGGTATCGATTTGGTTCTTGTCATCAATGACCATCTGATCGAAGGCATCATCGACTTCCTTCATGGTGAATTTGTCACCGAAGCCCATGAGCATTTCGCGGAATTTATCACCATCGATGAGACCATCGTTATCGAATGTTTTGAAGGCAGCAATAACAACATCGTCTTCATCGTTGGCACCAGAGGTCGCCATACGGTTGGCAAACAAGGTCAGCAATTGAGTGAAGTTAATTGGACCAGAGGCCTCGCTCAGCATCGTGTCCAACTCCTTGTCATTGGCGATCTTGCCGACGGAATCGAAGGCAGCGCGCAAATCGTTCTTGCCAATAATACCGTCCTTGTCGGCATCCATGAGTTGGAAGGCCTGATTCACGCACATTCACGCAGATTTAGAAAGAGAGAGAGAGAGAGAAAGAGACAGAGAGGTGGTTGGTGATTTGGTCGTTGACTTGTGAGAGAAATGTGCAGGCTCGGTTATGATCATGGATCATGGATGGCAAAGGCATGGACATAGGGACCATGGATATTCTGGGTCTATGCTGTTTTTATTTTTTTTTGGTAACTTACTTCCTTGAATTCGGCAATCTGCTTCTGGGAGAAGACAGAGAACACGGAGGAGCCAGCACGCTTCGACTTCTTTGAGCCACGCGAGCCGCCCGACGCTCTCTTCGAACCAGTAGCAGAAGCTGGGGCAGGAGTGGCAACTGGTGCGGGGGTTGCTGCCTCAGACACAGCCTCAGAAGCGGTTTCGGAAGTACCACCCTCTTCCTTGGTCTTCTTCTTCTTAACCTTCTTCTTCTCATCCGCCTACATTATCAGGGAGTAAAAGAATAAAATTAAAATTTACATGAATAAATATTCATTTCAATCACAACAAGTGAATTCAAATTAATTGTAATTATTTAATACCATTGTGCAGTGAATTGGCTTTCAAAATGATTTCAAAAATATTTCAAATGAAAATTTTTCCAATATATTGCATATCTAAAAATATTCGACGGGTATTACGTAAGCTTCTACTCGTATATCCGTCTCGCTCTAGCTATCAGATTACGTTGGCGATGCGTACAATTTCTGCGTTTCGACCGATCCATTTATAGAATTTCGGAATGAAAACTTTTCACACAATTACTTGAAGTTTAAAAATAGTTTTGGTTGTTGAACAACAGGCACAATAATCCACATACAGGAGATTCATTGAGGTCAGCACGATAACATTGTTAGATATTAGTTAACGAATCACTTCATCTTGAATTTACTTTAATTGTAATTTTTCAATATATATATTTTTTTTTTTTATTGAACTGAGTTTTAATTTGTTCTTTATATTGCAACTAATTCACTGCACAATTAAACGCGTGTCCTTTTGGCGTATGAATAATGCACATGTCCATGCATTATAGACATGTGTATATGTCTGGTATCTCTGTATATCCAGGGTCTCCTTACCATGGTGCTGAACTTTGATGTGTTGTCTAATCGAGTCGAGCGGTCAGAGCACACTGAATCAATGGCTGATTTTATCGCCAAGACAATGATGTTTTAAGATCTTTTTCGACTTTTCTTCTTCGTTCGTTTTTCACATTCGACCCGCATACCCGAACACGAATACCACCCGAATTTCGGTGTTCGGCATCATTCGGCTCTGCTCGAAGCGTTCGGCTCGCTTTCGCTGTATCTGTATCTGCAATATTCGTGCTGCCTTTTTTAGTATCTGCAAGGCAAGGTACGCTCAGACGGCCGGTGGGGGTGCGGATATGCTGCTGGCCAGGCAGCTAAGTTGGTTTAAATGTTTACTCATCGTGTGCTCCTCTAATCAAAATCTAATTTTAACGGCAAGAGAAAATGAGTTCTGTTCTGTTATGCTCGTATTTGTTAGGAAATGCGTATATGCATGAGTATATATCAATGTATATCCATATATCTGTGTATACATATGTGTAGTGAAATGTTGAAATTTATTTGTGATTTTCATGTGATATGAAATGATTTTTGTGCTTGTTCTATATACATTTCTCAACTCATAGCAATAATACGCGAATACCCGAATACCCGAATCTTGTTTTGTATTATTCATCGTTGCTCTTGAGGCGTCTTCGAAGGTGTCCTCTTGCTCTAGAATCACCTACATTTCCCTTGCTCACTCACACATATTGTTCTATCTATGCATGTATTATCACACATATAAATATATGTCGAATAATACATATGGGTATAGACATGGCCTGGCCTATGTATGTATGTATGTACACACTCTAGGCTATATACAAATCGAATATGTTCGTATTTTACCTTGCCTATTTTCAACGACTGGCATTTTCTGTTTTAAAAATGTTTTGCATATTGTGCAATATAAAGAGAGCGAAGAATTCCAAAGCTATATAGCGTATACCGATTTTGTGTCGCATATATAACAAAGAAACCCGATTTTTATGTTATTCTTTTGAACACATACACACATATGAGAATTTTCCATGTTCCGTTGCATAACAATAAACAAGAATTATGGATTACTTTACTTTTCCTAAAGTTAAATGAACTTATCTTATATATGCGCATATATTTTATTTGTATGTTTATCTGGACTCTTCTAATAAATGATTAATAAATGTATGATTACACGAAAACTGTTTATCACAATTGTTATGAATTCGAGTTACAATATCGACAAAGGTCTTCATCAGGAAAATAGAAATCTACTTGAAAAATATTTTGACTAAAATGTATTGTTATTTGAGTTTTATACTGATTCAAAAAACATATATAAATATATGTGATGGGAATTTTGTTTTGTTTTATTAAATATATTTGCTGGAAATATGTTTAAAAACTGAAGTGCATTCTATTTTGGGATTCCTTTAAAATAGTAATATTTGGCATTTATTGACATAAAAAGATGCATTTTTTTTCTTCAAAATATATATATTTACAAAAGGAAATTTTATTGGAATCATGTCATAAACACTTGATATACGTTCAAATTAGTAAGCTTTACTATTTTACACCTTTTTTATTTAAGCGCATATTGAGAAAAGCTAACTGACTTGCTTTATTTCCTTTTTAAAATATTATTAGGTTGTTTTCTTCTAAGTTTTAAATGTTTTCAGTGTCAAAAAATTAAATGGTTTAAAGGAACTGGCCAAATTGCATACTCTATATCTTATAGATGATAAGTTGCTAACTGAAATCCACTTAAACTTAGCTAGGAGATACCACTTTCTGAATGTAAATACGTGTTCCACAAATATACGAGTAATAAAAATTCATCTGCTTATTGTAAAAAGAAAAAAATTCAATGAAATGATACATTTATGTATTATGAACGAGGTCAAGCAATTTCATATATATATATAGATTACAGTTCATAAGTTTATTATGAAGAACTTGAATTTGAATAAATTTAATCGAAAACTAGCAGCATTATAAGACTAATACTGAGTCAACTTTCGATATACAGTTTCATATTTAATAAAAATATATTTACTTAAAATTGCTGATGTTTAATACATATGTCCGTTCGGAAATGACATTCAAATGGAATTTGTCCCAAAAAGCATTGATAAATCATCGAGTAGACATAATTGAATTTGAACTTTCTGCGGCTGTTCATGCTATTTATGTATTGAAAGTGATTTTAATCGAATTTTCAAAGTGTATTAAAATTTGGCATGTAACCAGGCGACAAGTTGGCTGTAAGCCAAGCTAGAGCAACCCACAACTGCAAGATGATTTTGTATTTAAAAGCAATTTAAAAATAAAGCAGTGTGCTAAGAAAACCGAGGAAAATGTTTACGAATAATTGAAATCTATGGTGATTAAATGTTTTACTTTATTTTCCAAGGCGAACAGTCAGATACAATTGCACAAATATGACACCATTGGCAGTATCTAAATAGACAATAAACCGGAGCATTCAATTAATCGACTTGCTTTACAAGTAAAATATAAATGGATTTTGTATTTCATTAACAATTTACATATTTACGTATATTTATAAATCTACATAACATTTTAAGAATCACAAATGTGGTAAGGAAACCACAGCCTACGCAAAACATTTGTTTATCATCAGATAGTCTAAATATAAGAGCCAAATCATTTCCATTGCATACATTTCAACAGTATACATATGTTTTTTTCGTATAACCATTTATATAAATATTCTTCAATATATGGTACATAAATGAAGATGGAAGAATTTTGTTTGTTTGTGCACACGGCTGATATTATAAAACATTTTGTTTTCAGCTAGATAGCTGGCTGGTAGCATATTGGCCGACATGGACATCATTGGAAAGCAACTGTATTAAGATCTAAATTTTAAAATCTACATCTTAAGAAGCATCCCACGACGAGAGCGAGAACGAGAGCTTTTCACACATTCCTTTTATTTACTTAGTTTGGCGAATCTCCAATTGCCTTGGGTTTATGCCTTAGCGGCACGATATCCAAAAATAGCTGTGCCAACGCGCACTATAGTGCTGCCCATTTCGATCTGTAAGACAAATATCATGAATACAGAATCTCTCAACAGTTGACGTACTAAGAGAACGTACCGCTCTGTCATAGTCGTTGGACATCCCCATTGAGACCATAACTGATTCGGCTGGCAGATTGTTGGCCTGACAAATGGAGCTGTGTACCTTCATCAGCGAAATAAAGTCCGGATTGGGACCGTTACTATAATCGAACCCATAAGCCCCAATGGTCATTATGCCCACTGCTTGTAGATTCTTCAAATTGGTCCGGATGTGCTGATAAAGTGAAGGAGCAGTGCTGGCGTCAACTCCGCTCTTTGCTGTACAGTGTAAATACAACTAGATAATTAATGCGTTCTGGAGTAACACCAATTTCTTTACCATCTTCTTCGCTTGTGTTGATTTGAACGAGAACACGCAGCGGCTCACTGGGTGTTGGCTGCACCTTTGACCAGGCCGCATCCAGACTATTTGCCAATTTCTCGCTATCAACGGTCTGTATCATGTGCAGATTAGGAAGCTTCAGTACCTGCAACAAGTGGTTATCAACAATATGATTTGAGCGCTCACACAATCTAATCTATGTAAATTCAGCTACAGTCTGTAACGGACGCACCTTGTTGATTTTATTGCTCTGCAGATGTCCAATTAAATGCCATTTGATTTCAGGGCATTTTGATAAAATATCCGGATGCTGACTCTTCTCGACCAATTCCTGCACATAGTTCTCACCAAAGTGCCGCTGTCCGGCATTGTATGCTTCAATAATGCACTCGGCCGGCTTTGTTTTGCTTACGGCAACCAAAAGTGGCTTGGGTGCGATGATTTCCTGATAAGAAATTAGTTTAACCACATGATGAAATCTATGATTTGCTACATAGAAGGTCCGGCTTGGACTTACCTTTGAACGTTTCTGTAGAGTCAACTCGATTTGCTTTAGTACGTGTTGTAGGCCGGCATTTATGTCAAATTCGGCCATTGTGCGACGTAGCATTTAAATATAAATATTGCTTAATGAAAATATTTTGCAATTTACAAAAATTATTATTTGCCACTTTAGCGATACACTCGCATCTGTGGTTAGATTTTCAAAGTGAACAACACTGTGTTTTGTTTAACGGATTTGGTATTTTTTAGGGTATTTACAAACTGTCAGTTTATGAAAGCGGGCAAATTTCAAATTTGGCGATTCGATAAATATGTTTTAATCTCAGCAACACATGGATATAAAACACAAAACTGTTTCCTCAATAGAAACTTATAAATAATGGCTGAAGCTTTCAAGCGGAGTGGCGACGCGGTGGGCGCTGCATTTCGGTACTTACAAGCTATCAGGATTGCTGAGATTCGACAGACTCTGGAATTTTTGGGCGTGCAACATGTTGAGGTCATATTAGCGCTATTATTTTTTGTAATGCTCCAGTTTACAAAATTCACTGCTGTTCTTGTGCTGGCTTGTATGATAGCTTATGGTATATTCTATATGGTAAGCAAACATTAGAATACAAAGCACAATAATTTATGAATTTGAATCTTATTAGTGGGATACTTGGTTTCCCGAGGTAAAGGAAGGTCTATCGGGAACTTCACAAAATGTTGACTATGGCAATCTATATGGCAATTCTTATTGGAGTAGTTATGGTCCTAGCTATGACCCTGGCAATGTCGGTGGAAATGGTTTTAGCAGTGGCACTAGCTCCAATTATGACTATCCCTATGTCACCCCATACGCCGACTCAAATCGTGATGCACGAACATCCGCTTTGTTCCCACCCTACTCATACAGCGAGATTGGAGGTTTGTGATAGTTCTATATACTTCAAGTCTGCATATTGTAATTTTATTTTCAGGAGATCACATGTACGATACGGAAGAGAAGCATATCCTCGTAAGAAACTTTTTCAGTCCAACGCCGCCATCAACCCCTATTCATCCTCCGCCGGCACAAGATAGTCCAAACCAGAGGAAATTGGTCCCATCAGGAGCTAATACACCCGTAGGTCACCGACTTTCGTCTGCTGATATGCGGCCACAGCGAAGACTCATTGCCACTACACTAGACGATAACAGATATGCACGGCGGGATCCTTTAGCTTTTCGCAGACTAATTGCCAATGATTATAGAATGTATAGGCCAACCACTTCAAATGATGCTCACCAGTATCTTAATTATTCAATACCTGTACCGGAGGAGAGAGCAAGAAGATTACCTGGTTTATTTGATGAATACATGATGAAAAATCGACGAAACAATGAAAAGAGATCGTCTGCCCAAAAAAAGTACTCTGGTTTTGAACAGTCTGAGCGCTTAAAAAATACTTCGCGTGATAACATATTTCATAGATCGCGCAATCTTCCAGGAGGTTTACCTATCCGCTCCAGCGTCCCCCATGGTCGGTCTAATGTCGGAAATTACAATGCCTTGGAAGGAAATGCAAGAAGGAAAGGGCGAAAATGATCGAAACAGTTAATCCATATAAAACATGGGTTCAATATAAAAAGTGTTTCAATTTTCGTCCAAGCTTAGATATTCTATTATAAAGCCCACCTATATATGCCTACTTACAATCATTCGGAAAATTCATTGAGATATAAATTAAGAGTTAATAAAAAATGCAATATTTTGTATTGAGGAAACAAATTTCAAGTTTATTAAATAAATATTGTTGCTCTATTTAGTTGGATTTAGTTATTTTGTAAATTCTTGAGATAATTTAAAGAAATGATAATTACTAGGAAATATCCTAACTGCAGCTAGTAGGCTATTTGCAAAATTTATTAAGCTACTTTTTAAGATTACCAAGAACTTTAATGTTCTTAAAAAATAGATTTGTTATTGTTTTTAACAGTTTTGATATTTTTTTATAGCACGCAAAATTGCTTTCCAGCCAGAAACAGTTCTTTTTTCATCAAAAGTTGGCAGCACTAGTAAGTAAAATAACATTTTGGTATTTTTTTATTCTCGACTGCAATTGATATGAAAATGGCCCGTGAACCAAGCCTGCCAACCCGTTTTTTTTGTTGCGAAATGACTATTATAACAAGTTGGCAGCACTGCTACTACATTTGTTGTTTACGTGCAGTAAATAAATGTCAAATTTACAGCTGACCCAGGAAAAACTGTAAGTGGTTGTCTTAAAATAAGTAATGAATTAATGTTAAATGAACTTTTGCACAGCGACGCGCTGCGCTCGGAGTACAGGCCACGCAGACCGTGTGCGCTGTTGAAATATCCACGGCCAAAAACAAAGCCAGAATACCAGTCAATATATCCATGGATTATACTGGATGAAACTGATCCACACTTTGTCTTCTGCGCCGTCTGCGAGTGCCGTCTCAGCGCCAAACGCTCTGACCTGGGCAAGCACGAGGGCAGCATCAAGCACTCGGAAAATGCACAGCGCAAGTCTGTGTTGTCCAAAGAAAATCCCGAATTGGCTGTAGGTGTTAAGTGGGAGTACAATGATGAGGATGATGGCAGATTGCTGCAATTTGGGACAGACGCTGATCTATGCAAGACAGAGGCAGACAACGAGGATGCCGATGCTGATGCTGAAGAAAATGATGTTGAAGCTGAAGCAGAGGCAGACGATGAAGAAGACGAAGCAGAAGCAGATGCGGACGCTGATCCTGATGCTGAAATTGATTCCGAATATGAGCCGAAATCTAAACGACGTATATCGGAAACAGACTCTACACATTCTGGCATGCTGGATTACCTGCCACTGCAGGTGACCATCAATGAATTACCTCATGTCCAGCTGACACCAGCAGCTCAGCCATCAGCACACTGTCAGCCGACGACAGCATCGCCGCAGCCTTGTCGCATTACCATTAAAAAGGTGACAGCGCCGCTGACAAAGGTGGGCACAAGCCAAGCGCAAGAGATTACGTCGAAGGCGACGATAACGCCAATAGCCACAGGTTGCTACACGCCAACAGCGCGTCAGCCGCAGTTGCAATCCTATGCGGCCAGGCAACTGCAGTCATACCAACTGCAGCACCTTACTTCACTGGAGCACCCATCACGGGATTCCCTTGATCTCTTTTTCGACAGCATTTGCGCCACGGTCAAAAGTCTGCCGCCAAAATTAGCCACTGAAGGCAAAATCCGTGTAATGCAGCTAATTGGGGAATTGGAACTACGCGCCATCAACGAGCGCGAAGCACTTCCCACAACAAGTGCGACAACTATGCCTGTTGATCCATCCACTTCCACTTGCGTTGGACTTGCAGATGCGCCCGGAAGCAGTCAGCAAAATTCAACAGTTGCATCGACTACCAAATGATCGTGTTGTAGGCTCTGTTCCTGGAACCAGTTCAAATCATACTCTTATCATTAGCGAAAATAATTGTATACTATGTACTGTAATGATTGTTTATATATATATTTTTTCATATATAGTATTAGGCTTCATTCATAACCATCAGCGTGTTTGAGGTAAACACTGTTATCGGTCCTTGTGGCTGTTATCGGTTAGAGATTGATTAAGTAAATACCATACAATTATGTATTAATTAATTAAAATTTATCATAAAAAGTCTGAAAAAATCGAAAATTATAATAATTGCACTTAAGATTAGGTATTGTACATTTTAGAATAATGGTTTGCAGTCCATCATGGCCTTGGCACAATAATGCGGGAATTGCAAGCCCTGGAGAAGGACGTCGGCTATACTCTGTACGGGTGAAAGAAAATAATATAGATTAGGCTTGTTATTTCCAAATAAGCTGCATGAATGCTTTTTGGTTTTTTTTTTTTTGTTATGCTATGTTTTTATCTTAAGACTAGTTGACTTAGTAATGAGTAATGGCGGAGAAATCAGCAGGTTGCGATAACCGCCCGCACTCAGCAACTATAAAATAATGATGTCATCGGGGGTTTTAGGCCACCCACTTACCGCAAGTCCAGGAACGCAGACGACAATTGCATAGATGACAATGTAGAAGAAAGCGCAGAAGAACGCAACAGCGAATGAAACAATCCAGAAGACCAGAAGCCAGAAGATGAACCAAATTGGATTGCCCATGTTATTAATAGAACTGTTTGTTTTCTTCGCTTAAAGCTAAAAGATAAGAAACGAAAGTAAATCTTTAATATTATAGGCAAAGTGAGTCGCGTATTCCATAAGCTTCACTGTAGTAAGAGTGCAGTGTAAGATAAGAGCCAACTTGATTCAAATTATTTTCACTTTTGACATCGAATTTGACTTTGAAAACGCGTGACAAACATTGGAATGACCCATATGGTGATGTTTTCGTCTACGACAACCATAAATAGATATGACGCTATATGTACATGCATACTCGTTAAAATATAGAAACGTATCTAAGCCGAGGTAAGGCAGTATTAACATTTCAAAGCTACCTCTATCAACTCAAATTTTTTTTTTTTCGATATCATTATTTAACCAACCAGTATCATTATTTTAGTCTGCATTTATTTATTCCAACATGAAATAAAATAACATATTTATAAAGAATAAGCAAAACTTTAACTCAAACTTTCAATAATTTTGAACAACAACTTTTATGTGAATCTAAAGTTTTCAGTCAACAGGTGTTGTAAGTTATTTATTTGATAATACTGTTTATTTTTGTTCAAATCTACTCTCAAAGTTACTCAAATGAAATGTTTAGTAATTGGGCGTGCCAGCATTTCAAGTTTATGTCATCATTGTGAAAATATGTATACATACATATATACACTTTATTTGTAAACAAAACATTTTTAAACGATCGAAATTATATTTTGTTTATGCAAGTAATGCAGTTGGTTTTAGTATTGTAACAATTACTACAACAATTTCAGTTTTGGTATGCGAACAAATTATAAATAACATTTTAACGCACGCCTACGCCAAGTAATTCAAAAAAAAAAGAAGAACACAACAATATACAAGTAGTAAAAACAGAAGACGCACCTTAAAATGCAGGTCGATCGGCGGGCGACGTTCGAGTGGGAAGAGCTGTAAGTAGCAACTAAACAAAACTGGCGCAACAAGTTATATGAGACTTCAAACAAGGTTGCCAGCTGTTCGTTTTCAGCAGCTTTTTACAGACCAAAAGTATGCTATACCATTAATAAATACAGTATGATATTTTTTGAACACTTTAAACTTGGTTCTGAGACCTTTAATTTGTTTTTAAATATCATGCGAAATTTAACAAAAATTTTGAATTGTAAAGAGGCTAATTCCGCAGTCTGACCAACTTCAAACTGTCATAGCTTGATCAAAACTTAACCGATTTTCAAGCGGAATGTCATTTTGATCATGATTTGCCCTTTAAATTCATTCTGCATTTAAATTTTGTTCATTTAGAAAATTCAATTATTTTTGACCAAGATTCGATATCGATGGTAAGGGTCCCCCCTTTGATATTTTGAAAATTTAAAATTTTAAATTTCAAGTTTCCACTTTTAATTAAGTCCCTATATCGTAATTAGTATAAAACAACACTTTAAACTTGATTCTGAGACCTTTCATTTTTTTGTAAAAAATCATGCTAAATTGAACAAAAATTTTGACTTGTTAAGAGGCTAAGTCCGCAGTCTGACCAACTTAAAACTGTCATAGCTTGATCAAAACTTAACCGATTTTCAAGCGGAATGTCATTTTGATCATGATATGGCCTCAAAATTCATTCTGCATTTAAATTTTGTTCATTTAGAAAATTTAATTATTTTTGACTAAATTCTGCATTCAAATATTTGAAAATTCGTTAAAACATGTTAACATTTTAAAATGTTTCCAAATTGATTTGCAGTGATACGGTAGCCGAAAGATAAAAACTGAAAACTGTTTAAAAGCATGGATTATATTAAAACGATTGTTCTTCAAAATCTATCTATCTTTTAAAGATCAATTCTTAATAAAACCATTAAGACATTTATGAAACGTCATACTAAGGCTAAAATCAAAACTCAATCAAAGTTCAATAAACAGAAAAATGAATGAAATGAAATGAAAAATAGTATTTTGAGCGCTTTATTTAAATACTTTCCGCATTAGTTTTAGCTTTTAGATGAGAGAAAAGCTGTAGATAGTTGAAAGCTTCATATGTATGCATGCAAGTACAGACATCTGTATGTACATCTGTAAGCTTTTGCACACAGCTGAACCTAAGAGCTTTGGCGGTGCCGAATGTTTTCCTATATTCATTTTTAAAAGCCCCTTGAACAACATTTCAAATATTCTTGATACCGCGGACAGCGACGCGACGTCGCGGCTGCAGCTGTTGTTTTGGACCGTTACTGGCGCCGCGGCCGCTGCCATCAAGCAACGCTATTTCACCGTTCGTCATTCTGTCGTGAGTCGTTGTCCTCGTCTCTTGTTGTGTGCGGCATTTCGTGAGGATTTTGCTGGCGGTTTGTTAATTCGATACTAGATGGAACTGAGCTATGAAATGTTCCATCTATGTATGTATGTAATAACTGCACTTGTTATCTGTATTTAATATGTATTATTAGCGGGTTAATAAGTGCTATTAAAGCAACAGCTGATAATCATATCCAAATTGTGTAGCATAAATCAGCGGTATAATAAAAACAGCTGCCAAGGTGTTTGTTTGTGTTAGAAAGCACTCTGTGTGCTTGTGTATGTGCTTACAAATGTGTGTATGTAATATAACCGGACAACGTGCGATCGATTTTTGGGGGCCTTACAGTGGTAGCAATACAGGCTAAATTTGTTCAATCTAGAACTGTAGTTAATATCGGATGTTTTAGGAATTGATGTAAATATAAAAATTTATTTACATACTTTAATACGTGTGTTCTCTACAACATATCAAAAATAAGAAACCTTTTTGTGCTTAAGCATATAAATATATATGTATATATATGTACATATGTACAAATATTGGTGACAAAGCTTTAACAACATTTGCACAAGCTACAATAAAAATAAGTCATTTAGGATGAGGCTTTATCAGCTCTTTCTCCCGCCGAACGCATAATGCTTGACAAATAAATAAACAAACGACCACTAGAGATAATGAAATTTTGCCTGTCCCAAAGCAGACAGAGCAAGAGAGCAATAACAACAACAGCAACAACAGCAAAAGCCGCAAAATTTTAGGGGCAAAGAGAATCGCGGCGACAGCTACCTAAAGTTGACAACAAAAACAAACATCCAACACAAAGAGAGTGTGCGAAAAAAAGCTTCTCGGCCATAATACTACAGAAAGTCGTAAAGATGGAGTCCGAATCAGCGCACCGACTTGCCGTATAACAGTTTGAGAGTAGCGAGAACAAGACGAAGAGTGTCATAGTAACGGGACCGAAGCGTCGCGTCGCTGCTAATAAGCATGAACGATGATGATGACCACTCGTCGCTGCAGCGCACAGTGATTCAATGAAATGAATTCAGTTGCTAAAGCTTTAAATGAGCTACATCAAGGACGTTTTTTATAGGACGTATGAGCTGAATTATTTTATTAGGACAGTTGAAGACCATTTAAACTGTTTATAACTAATTCTGTTAACTTCAGTCGGAAGTATTTTGAAGTCTTTAAAAAAAATTTTATTATCACGAATTTCTTAACGGAATTGGAATTGAACTAATTAAATGGTATTTAAGTTTTAAACAAACATCTTACGAACAATTATTAATTTCTTGCGGAAAGCAAAAAATGATTAATGATATGGGAACAAATTGATGCCCACTGTGTGGGCCACTGTTTCAGCAGGAATACCAACGCGAGAGAGAAAAGCCGAGGCGAGAGAGAATATCCGAGTACAGGTCGTAATCCGTATGTTTTGTAGCACAGTTCAAAGTACGCATTGCGATGGTTTTTCATTTCAGTTTAGCTAGAGACATCGTCGTGTTATGAACAGAAGCTTTGCGAGCAACTGCATCTCAGCGGCGAATCGACGGCAGATTACAGTGCGCAAAAGAAAAAAAATAATAAAAACAACACACAACTAAATTTCCAAACAAATGTATTTCTGTTACATTTTAAGAAATACACTCCCCCACACTTATATTCTCTTACAATCACACACACACTCACATTCACGCCGCATATGGTATAAAGACTAAACTATATTTAGTGTATTTGCGTGTGTTTGAATCTGTAGTTTGCATCTTGGTGGAATTTTTGTGGCTGACAAATATTGAAAACCTGTGTGTATTCAAAAAATTAAAAAAATTAAAAAATTTGCAACAAAATACAATTAAATAAAACGGAAATAGTAAGTTTAAATGTAAACAGTGACATGAAGAGAAAAACTTCAGTTCTGAGTTTGTTTCAACGCACAAAGCTCAAGGTAAGTTTGTATCAAAAATTCCTAAAGCTGTTGCTGTTCCTGTGAAATTTTGGCCTAAACCCCGTTTTTATGTTGCCAATTTGATGCATTTAACGATTTCTGATGAGTTCCTTGATCCGTAAAGTCTTTAGCAATTTAAAGCAAACACTCAAACACTTGTACACTTTGTATACGTGTATGTGTATGTATGTGTATGATTACGGTCATGCCTTCTTATATTTCAGGAGAAAAAGTGCTACAAAATAATAATTCGGTTGTTTACGTACACATTGGAAATTTGTATGTATAATATACATTGTATATGTAAGGCACACAGACAGACAGATACATATATTGAGTCCTTAAGTATGGGTGGCTTATCGGCGGCTGCCTCAATGTCTGCCCGCTTGAGATACCTGTCGAAAAGCGAAAATCGAGTAAAATATCAGCCACAACAGCGAAAGCGAAATGTTGGATACATACATATGCAAACACACAAATACATTTATTCTTGAAAGTACACAGATATACTTATACATATAATTTTTTTTTAGCACGTAGGCTCCATAACTTCCTCCCGGTCGGCTCACGCGCACACCTGTACTCATCTAAGCACAACATTAATACCTGTACAGTGTACATACATATGTGAAAGAAACATTTAAAATTCTGATGAAAAGACACTTTTTATTCAGTATACATTTTTGGTTCACTGTTCATCGTTTATCTTTTACTTTCCCTTTTCCTACCCATTTGCCTTTCCTGTTATCATTTTGTGCAAGTACTTTTATTTAGCCTGAATAAATTTAAAGCTTGTTTACCTTTTTTTCTTTCAATAAGCACTGGAGAAACGCTCACACACACAGCTCGTTTAATTTATCTGTCGATTTATCACACTTAACCTAATCCACAACAACAATATATATAATAATAACTAGCACTAACACATCATTGTCATCATATCATGACTATGATGATCTCGCAGATTACAGAGCGCTGATTAGTTGCCGAGACTCATGCGATTGCGTGTGTGATTTTATTCTGAACTATTCCGTTTTGCTCAGTTCTCTTCCGTTGTGCTCTATTCTGCTCTGTGGTCCCAGCTGCAATTAGGGGTCTATTTAAATTCTATGGCCACTCACAGATGCAAACATCTACCCAGCTAATACCATGTGGTCATCCATTTGTTGGTTTTACGATACAATCTTTTATATGTGGACTGCATTTTAGATTGAGATTTATGTGGATTTATGTGTACACACCAAAAATAAGACAACAAAAAAATGTATACTATTATTTTGACTGTGCCATATGAATTCAAGTTTTTATTTAAATTTCATGAATGTGAAACGAATGTGAATTAAATTATTTTTGCAAAAGTTTTAATTACGATTATTGCCATTTCTTTTTGGCTAGAGAGATTAAAAATTGAATGAGTTTTTTTATACTCCTTTAAAATACTTGATTTTCATTTATGGCCGTAAAAAGTGCCTTTTATAGTCATTAATACGTGACATATTGAGGTAGGCATTCTTTTCATATTTATGCACAGTTTTAATAATACTTAATATTTTAAAATTTTTCACATTTATTTTAATTTGTTGTGAGATTTTTAATTTAAAAGAAACCGTAGGAGACCCCTTGGAGCTTTCAAAGGAATAATGAAGGAACAAATTTTGATGGCTACTTGTATTTTGTATCCTCTGGCTAAAAATGCTGATCCAATATTGGATGAATGTACGCTAAAATGATTGTCATTAAAGTCTGGAATTGGACTGCACTCGACTTCCGCTTGCTATCGCATCAGAGAATTCTAAAGTCATTTTGCAGCATGCCACAATTGCACGCACAATGCGTCGTTCATTTGCACACAATAACCATTTGTTGCACATCCATTCCAATCGCCATCCGTGTAGTAGAAATGCGTGCGGATAGACAGACAAATCATTTGATCGGAGCCGGGGACTGTTTTTGCTAGTGTTGTGACTTCGCTGTGACATGACGGCAGTTGCATTTCCAACTAGATTCACACAAATTCAAAAATATATATATATACAGTTGTATATAGGTATCATTCTTGTAGTACTCGTATCATCACCCCCATTGTGTCACATGCGTGGAATGGATCCGTACGGGAATTGCATGCAAGTGCGTACCCGTAAATGTTGATCCGACCGAGTTGCCAGATTTAATTGAATCAATTTTATAATATTAACTTACAAAGAAGAACTTAAGCGTGGGAGCGTTGGCTTTAAAAATAAAATAAGCAAATGCCAAAGTCTCGTCTTAACCGCTTCCCCCCCCGCCCTTCCTCATGTCTCGCTCCCAGTACCAGTCTCAGTCTATTTCTTTCCCTTTATTATTTCATTCAATGCTGAGAGCCGCAAAAAAAAGCGAAGCACAAATCACACAAAATAAAGAACACAAAGGCACAAAGCTTAAAGCGTGAAACACTTGAGAATTGTTTTGCACTTTTATTTTTGTTTGCTTTTTTTCTCCATTTTTTTTTGCATTTCTTTTATTTTCTGGTATTTGTTGTACGAAAAAATATTTTGCGCTTACTCGACTCAACGGGACTTCGTTGGCGCAAATATAATATTTTTCTTTCGGTGAGCGTCCCCTTTGGGAAACGGGGCATTTCGGTTTGAGTATGATGTGGATTTGTCCTTTGGCTTGGCGTGTTCTGACATCGAGCAACACATAAAATTCATATTTGGCAAGAAGCACATAAAAAATATGCAAATAAAATGTCATTAAACAATGAAAAGGACAAACGTACAGGCAAACAAAGAAACACAAACAGAATTTAACCCCAATTTATCTATACTCTAACCAAACAACGTTCAAGTTTGGATAAACTGCTATAAATTTAGCTTTAATAAAGACTCTTTAAAAATAAAAATTTAAAGATAATATTTGTTGTAGCTCTGTTGTAGATACTAACAGCGTCTAACCGACAATAGAGTATTGCAAAAAACGGATTACTTGACGGTTGGCGCAGCATTAAAACGCAATTTTATTGCATGTCCTTGGGGTTGTATTGGAATGGCGCAGCCATCATTGTCTTAAGGACAACACTGACGGCAGGCGACGACAACCAATACCCGGCCAAGCCAGGCAACAACAATAGAGCGATGTACTTACGTAGAACCATGAAAGCAGAACTAAAAGGTACCGGGACCAGACAACGAATCCGGGAAACAGAGAACTTTTGTGTAACATTAGTTTTATGCTTTTCCCTTTTACATGTCGCCGTACTGGCTACTTTTATTGTTTCTCAGTTTGTTTTTTGTTTTCCCTGAGGCCATTGCCTGGCGATAATAATACGATTTGTTGTCTACTGCAGGCTCATTAGATTTTATTGGTTTCTCTATTGAAATACAGTTGCAGCTTAATGTTTTGTTTCTACTGAGCCACACTGCTCTTTAAATCACAAAAATTTATGGAATTGTAGGAAAACTGGGATTTCTTTAAGAGAATCAAATAATCCTAGAAAAAGCGTAAATATCCCCTAATACTCAAATTTCAACTTCATAACTAGCTTATTTTTATTAAAATAAGACTTGTATCATTATTAATATTTTGGGTTAGTGCTGATAACATTTGACTTTCTGTAAACTGTATTACATACAGATAATCACTTAAATTTAAGTAATTTAATATACATAAGAGTATGTCATAATATATATATATATATATAGAATATGCGCTTGTATATACTCGCGGGCCATTCTCTTGGGCTGGGAATAAAATGTCTGTTTGGGCATAAAAAGTAGCCAAGGGTAAAATAAAAGTAAGTACCAACTGCTGCATGTGGCAGTCAAAAGGAAGTTCTCTTGCGTCTTTGGGAATACGCGGCGTATGCGCGATTTTGTTGGACTTTTTCTGAAAATCAGTCTTTTGTTATTCTATTTTTTTCATTTTTATTTTATGTGTTGGTATTACTTTTGTTCTAATGCTCAGGTGATCTATTTATTTGTTTAAAATCCATTGTGACTCTTTAACTGCGTTTAAAAGATTTAATTGAGTTTTAATTTCATGAGTCCGCTTTTTGTTGCTGCTCATTTTGTAACATAATTACGTAAATTTGACTAATTGACATGCGTAAAATAGATATAAATAATAGAGATATAATTGTAATTACTGCTGCAAATCAGAAAACCAAAAAGAAAAAAACGGAAAATAATTGCAGCATATGCCAATTAAATTTCCATTTAACTGCCCACGCGCCTTTTTATGGTCGTAATCCGCTTGCGGTGTTCCACTTCCGCTTTGTTGCTACCCGTTCGCCATAAATTCAATTGAATAAGTCAGACAAATGCACATGAGTAGACGCCCAGTTGCAGTTTCAATTCCAGTTGGTGGCTTTCTTACCGAGTTCGTCCCTAAATGCACTGATTATGGTAATAGACAGCTCAATTAAAACTCTTACGCTGTCATGAACTTAATGATATGATAATATCATCATTATGATCCAGCAGCTGTTGATAGTGCATTATTATGCACAACCAAGTCGAATAACATCAACAGTCGGATTGTAAGAAAAACTTTTGTGGACACTTGGCGTATGCTTGATATATCGTTGCTGATGCTGATATTCCAAGTAATTAGTCTCAAATGGTGCTTGAAGAACAAACGATGACATTTTGAATATCCTTTATGTTGATTTTATGGCCTGGAAGGGACGTCTTCCGTTTTCATGTACATTACTGATTTGATTCGCTTTTGTTTATGTTTTTACTTGTATATTCTGGTATGTGACGTCACATTCTGGGCTTTTGCTTTGTATGACTGCCCTTTGGCAGCTGCTTTCATTTCTTGCGTCATTTCATATGAAAACAGCTTTCACATTTGACATTTCACAGAATCACAAGAAGAAGAAGAAGTCGACCCCGATGGCAACACTTAATAATCGACTTGATGGTCGCATTTGTAATTTTGGTGTATACTTTATCTGCCTCTAGTATCGCAGCTTATAATAAATAATTGGTATCTCGCCAGTCCATCTATTAATCGATATTACGAGCATAGTGAAGTGCTTTAGTTAAGATCAGATTTCTGTATTGCAATTAAAAATTAAACAGAGTAAATTTTTTTTTGGCATTTTCTACGAGTAGACACTGGAGAAAAACCACTAAAATCAAGAACATTCATCTAAAATATTTTGTTATTAATATAAGAACATTTTAAGACTATATGCATCTAAAAAATCAAAGTTCTTAATACAAGAATAAAAATCTCAAATTGTTAGGAAAGTATAAATATGTACTATTTCATATAAAGCAATATCACTCGTAAAAAATTCAAATAACATTTATGAAATTACCAAGACAGAATAAAATGTATAAAAGTTAAAAATAAAAAAAAAAAAATTTTAAAAATCATTTTAATTTTTTTTTTTTTTAAGTTTTAAGAACATTTAATCTTTAAATAAGAACTTTGTCTTATTTAAAATGTTCTCAAAACCAATATGTGTTTGCTGAATCTAAGAATTTCATGTTCTCAACGCATTTTTTAGACCAAAATTCTTAGTTTTGAGATCAAAATCTTGATTTTAAAAAATTATTTTTTATTAGTGTATTAGAAAGCGACCCATTTAAGATTGAATACTTGCATGTATTTCTCATGTTCTCTTTAAATATGCCTGCAATGCATCATATGCCGCTATTCATTACTCATTCATCATATATTTGATGCACTTGAATGCCATAAAAGAGGCAACGTCATTTATTCGAGTCAAGAGTTTGGCTCACGTTTTAGGGTCGTGCGTCGCTTATGTACGTGCTCGTTGGCCGTGGCAGCGCATTTACTTAATAAAAAGTTGGGCAGACATATTCGGTTCTCTGGCAGGCGTTGGGAGTCAAGAGTCGGCTGCCAGGCAAAGCGTCGCAGTCAAAAATGGCGGCTGCTGTTGGCAGTTGACTTGTTCACATTTATTTGATTATTGATTTTCACAGGCAGCGTTCTCGTTGTGGGCTTAAAGTGCAACACCGGCATCGGCACTGCCACCGCCACCGCACACTCTCATGAGTAACTCGAGACCCGAGTTAGTCAAACACACACACACACACAAACACACACACACAACATAGATGTAGGCACGTGGGTGTTATGGAGAAGCTCGAGATTCGCATATGTCTTCGACTCGGCAGCTAAAGCGGTGATATCATCAAGGTCAGCTCCACAAATGAGCCGAAAGCAAACGGTGCGCAAAAAGCAAAAGGAAAATATAAAATACTGAATACTGAATACCCCTACTCATAGGTCACACCAAATTGACCGTCTCAGCGTTAACGAGCGCCAACGGCGTCGAGCCACTAAAGTCGTGTCCGGACGTAGCCACGCGGCACTTGTTTAATGATGGGTCACATCTCCCATGCCCCTCACCCCCCTTGGTCGTGTTGTCCACATCTGCCACATGCGGTGTACGGCAATAAACGCCAAGCGCCAAGTAAATTCCAACAGTTCCTGCCCTCTGACCTCCAGTTTACACTGCTGTGTGGTGTTTGCATATTCCGCATCCTGTAAGATAATCCAAGATATATATACTCACTACATTAAGCTTGCAAACTCAGTCATACCTCAGTTTAAATCATCAACAATTTCAAATGTCTGAAACCTGAGTAAAGGAGTGATCCTACATATTAAGCATTATTTAGATTAGGAAGAAAGATTAGCTACTAATTTGGATCAGGGCTGCAAACCATCAAAATTTTGGAAAAGGTACGGTTCGGCGGTTCAAACCATAGAGCAAAACCTTAGGTTCGGTTCGCGAGCCGGTTTATATACCCACTGAACACAAGGTTTGTGTCGTTCAATTTAGTACAAAAAAAAAATTGTATTGTCTTAATTTTTTCTAGACTTTTAAAAATAATTAAACTTGTTATTAAAGAAATTCGAATTTTGATAATTATATGCTATACATTCATTTGTATATTTTAATACGACTTATTTTTATTCAAAGTCTCTAATAGTGGTGTAATGTTAGAAAAACTTAACATTTATGTGAATCTATTATTTTTGAACCGAACCTTTCAATAAAGAAAATAGTTCGGTTCAGGTTTGGGCTCGAGAAGTAAATAATTTCAAGGGTTCGGTTCTCGATCTAGTTTTGAACGCTTGAAATCCCGAACAAAACCGGTTCTGCAAGGTTCGGCCTAGAACCGCTTTGCAGCCTTAATTTGAATATATACTCAAAATAATCTAGTTTATAAAGTTGGAATATTTTTTGGTCTGTGTGGAGATTTACTTAAATTTTAATAAATTAATTTCTATCGATATGCTATTTTATTTTCTAAATGTCAATTTAAAAAAGTAAACAAATCTGACATGATCGTCTACAGATGATCGTAGGATTCTTAAGGTATTAAAGATAATAAACTACGAAAAAATTATTTATTATTTTCCTACAGGGAATCTTAGCAACTGGAATGCTCTCGTTTTTGTTTTCGCTTTCCTGTTTTTTTTTCGAATTTTATTTTATGAGCCGCTCAAAGCGAATAAAAACATTTGTTTCGTGTGCTCGTTTCGATTTGTGCCACGCCTGCGTATTTATTTTATAGTTTGCCTGGCGCCAGGCATTTGGCTAATGGCTGCAACTTGCCGCTGTCGCAAAAGGTCAACTGCATAACCGTTGACTGATGGCAGACAGCGAGAATTGTATCAAGAATCCAACGACAACTTGTGAGTGATAAGATGAAAGCATTTAGGAGGAGAGGGATAAAGAAATATAAGATATGTCTGTTAGATAGTAACACAACAAATCACTTAAAATAAAATCAATGCATTTATATTTATCAATCAATTATATTTAGAAATACATAAATGTTGAAAAAAGTAGACGATTTTCATGGAAAAGTGTAAATAAGTTAAGTCTATACCCAGGCATCTGTCTCTTGATCGATAGAGTTGCCCCAGCCGCGACAACCCTCTTCAACTCATCAATTAAAACTATAGACTTTTATAACAGCTGGGATAACACACAGGCACAGAACGTGAACTTCTGTAAACGAAAACACAAACACAAACATGGACATCCCCTTGCCCTTTTCTCTTTTCCCTTTATTCTCTCGTTCTCGCTCTCGTTCTCATTCCCTTCTTCAACTTACCTTTCCCCCGCTCCACCTCGCATTCACTTTTTTGCTAACCCAATTGTTTTCGTTGCCTCGTTTACCCTTTGACTTTCAGAGTTCGTTTTGGCTGTTGTGTATCTTTTTGGCAGGCGAAATTCGCTTAAATTCTGAAAACGAACGCAAACAAAACAAACAAATAGGCGGACAGGTGGAATGGGGTCAGCGAGAAGCCCAACCTTTATTCAGGTGACCTTTGCACACAGTTGAGCTGACACCCATCACCCCCAATCCCCCTCCTCCCCACCCGCTAGCACAATTCGCCTGTGCGCCAACGTCCTTGTCATCATCATCATCATCATCATTACCATCATCATCATCATCATCATCATCATCATCATCATAATCAGCCCGTACCCTCCCAGCCGAATGCGCTCTTGCAAACTTTGAAAATTATAATTTAATTTGAATGTCATTAAAATTTGTGGGGCTTGATCCTAACCCCACCCTCTCTTTGTGGCCGATATTTGTCTAATTCCCCTAGATATTGAATAATATCTAGCATCAATCACAGCTTTAAATTTGTTTAGTTACTCCCAGTTTCGTTTTGACTATTTAAATTTATAAAAAGTTTTTGACAAAATACAAATACTCATATTTGTATTTAGTTGGCATTTATTTTTAATTATTAGTTTTTTAAAAAACCATATAAAAAATTTTGTTATTATTTTTTAATTTTTTTAGTAGTTAAATTTAATAAATATTATTTTTGTTTTCTTGTTGTGAGAGACAGAATTTAAATATAAAATTTGCTGAAACAGCAAAAATTGTGGACCATATAAAAAATTTAGTTTTTTTTTTTTAATTTTTTAATAGTTAAATTTGATAATTATTATTTTTGTTTTCTTGTTGTGAGATACAGAATTTAAATATACAATTTGCTGGGACAGCAAAAATTGTGGACCATATACAAAATTTAGTTTTTTTTTTTTTATTTTTTTTATTTTTTATGTAGTTAAATTTGATAAATATTATTTTTGTTTTCTTGTTGTGAGAGACAAAATTTAAATATACAATTTGCTGGGACACCAAAAATTGTGGACATAAATTGTGTGTGCCATGAAAATTAAATGAAACTTAATTTCAAAGTGACGCTGTCTTCTACACTTTATTCACCAGCCTTCAGTCTACTTTTCGTCGACTTTTTTTTACAAAAAAATGCGGATTTTTATGAAAAAAAGTTTTGGTGAAGCTGTCAAGTGGAAACAGGGAAACAGCAAACGACGCAGAAAAACTGCTGCAACCGCAAGAAATTAAGAGAATATTCACTTAGGCACTGCGTCTTATCTATAGGTGGCAGTCGCTTCGCAACTTGGCTAAAAGCCCTGACAAGCGGCAATAGAAAAGAAAAACTTGCAGCCTTGGGTAAGGAGTCAGTCTTCCTGGCTTCGGTCTGGGCCTAAACAGTCGTTGACAAGTTTCTTTTTAGAAGACCTGCAACTGAAAATGCAAATACAGTCCAACTTCTGGTTTAAGTACAATTTTCTACAACTCAATGTAAATTGCCCAAAAATTCTGTGTAAATCAACAATTTAAAACAATATTTCAAATAACATGAAACATTTTAGTTGGAAGTTGCCAACGAAAGTAAATTGAATAAATAAACAGTATGATTTTTCAAGTTTTCTCTATTTAAATAAGGAATGTGCGGCTCTAATTAACTTTAAGATGGTATTCTTAAACGTCTTGTTGAAAATTGAGCTAAATTGGCTCAAAGAAATGCAGTTGCTTCCGCATTAGGGCGACTTAATGCCATTTTAATTGTTCTGCAAAATAACATTTAAATTAGTGCGGCGCCAGGAAGTACTAGACAGTGGCAAGGCAGGTGGAGGCATGAGGAGTTATTACTCGTATACCGACGAGTACGAGTACACTGATAAAAAAAATTTTCTAAAATCAAGATTTTGGTCTCAAAACTAAGAATTTTGGTCAAAAAAATGCGTTAAGAACATAAATTTCTTAGATTAAGAAAACACATCTTGGTTTTGAGAACATTTCAAATAAGACCAAGTTCTTATTTTAAGAATAAATGTTCTTAAAATTAAGATAAAAAAAAAAAAATGATTTTTTAAATTTTTAATTTTTAAATTTTTTTTAACTTTGACTTTTATACATATTATTCTACTTCTTCTTATTTTATAAATTCTATTTAAATTTGTTACAACTGGGATTCGATATGAAATAGTACATATTTATACTTTTCTAACAATTTAAGATTTTTTTTCTTTGATTTTTAAGATTAATAATCCAAGAATTAGTAGTATGGTCTTAAAATGTTCTTATTTTAAGAACAAAATTTGTAAGATGTAAGTTCTTGATTTTTAGAAGTTGGTTTTTTTTCCAGTGTACGAGTTTAAGAATGAGTAAATGTTTTATGGCTAATGGGCTGCCATCATGCAAGGCAGTCTGCTCTAAGTCGTGTTCTCCAGTTGCAGTTATAAAGAGCCAAAGGACCTCAAGGACAATGCTTGGGATACTAATAAAAATATATATGTGTGTTTGGAAATGGGTAATGCTTCTTCGACAAATATATTCGTAACTTGGAAAGCAATTAAAATTTTTAACTGTCGTTAAAAAACTAACATTAAATCATTTCCTTGCAATTTTTATTGTGGGGAAAATGTTGACTCGTATTTTAAAATCTGGGTTTCCTTGGATTTGCTTTGATGTTCATGCAGCTGCTGCAGCTTGCTGCAATTGACAAGTCAAGAGACTCTAAAGCTAAGATATAAGAAAATATATGTATGAAAATATATTTAACGATGTTGATGCCCGGCAATGGATACAGAAACATCAGGCTTAGAAAACGATACTCAGCTCTTGAGTACAGTGGTGAGTGGCCCCGATATGAACATAAACCTGTGTGTATGTGTGTGTGTGTGTGTGTGTGTGTGTGTGTGTGTGTGTGTGTGTGTGTGTGTGTGTGTGTGTGTGTGTGTGAGTGGTTAGATGAGCGATGTGAGATGCGAGATGTGGGCTGAGTGGGTTAGGCACTCAAAACTTTGAATACAAACTCAGACCGAGAAACGAGGCAGCCTCCAATTTTCTTTGCTTTTCACTATTGCATTTCTGCTCGACACACACACGCACGCACACACCCGTCTAGAAACGCAAACACACCTAAATATTGTAGCATACAAACGGGGGCAACCGACAAGCAGCCAAGTCAAGTCAACATGCACTTGTAAAAGCAACAGCAACAACAACAGCAACAGCAAAAAAGAAATGAAAAAAGAAGCAAAAATTAAGCTGACTAGCGAGGCATGCAGCAGCAGCAGCAGCAGCTGTGGCAACTGGGGAAACTAAGACAAATAACTTAATGCCTTTTCTATTTGCAGTTCAAACAATAGAGTGACAGCGGGGCCAGAGGAGCTAGAAGAGGCACAGGAGACGCAACAAAAGTGCAACAGCTGCACAAAAACTGCAAACTACAAGCTGAAACAAAAGCCCAAAAGTCAAAGTAAACCCAGACAGGCAAACAAGAGAGAGAAAACGATAAGAGTGAACAGAACAGCGAGAGAGAGAGAGAGACATAGAAAGATAAAGAGACAGACAGGCTGCTAGCGTGGAGTGCTGGAATAATGTGTAGTGCAGAGTCCACACGGCAGCTTAAAGTGGCAACAACAGCAGCAGCAGCAGCAACAACAACAGCAGTGACAGCAACAAACACAACCGGATAATAAGCATAAGGACCAACAAAAAAAAAACAACAACAACAACAGCGACAAGTCTTAGCGGTAGGCTGCAGGCCGAACGGAGCCGAGCCGAGCCGAGGAGCATTTATTAGCCCGCCAAGGCAAAGCAATAAGCACATAAAGCCCGAAATCCGTAACCAAAATCTAATCGACGTCTATAGACCACAAACCGGAACGGCAAGTGCAGCTGCGTGACGTCACTAGTCACTCCGCTAACTAGGACACTCGGGCCGCAACGCAAATTTCGTTATATCGTTAGCGTTACTCGCATTCCCCGCAGCCTTCTTCGCCTTCGCCTTCGCCCTCCCATCCACATCCGCGTCATGGTCTCTCGGCTAAGTCAGCATTCGCTGGCCGCGGCGTTGTTCGTGTTGTCACTGCGACTGTCCTGCGTCTGTGGCGTCATTGATCGCCTGGTGGTGCAAACAAGCTCCGGCCCGGTGCGCGGTCGCTCAGTGACGGTGCAGGGACGCGAGGTACATGTCTACACGGGCATACCGTATGCCAAGCCGCCCGTTGATGATTTGCGCTTTCGTAAGCCGGTTCCGGCGGAGCCCTGGCATGGCGTTTTGGATGCCACCCGCCTGTCGGCGACCTGCGTTCAAGAGCGGTAAGTGTTTCGTGGGGGGGTGGACAGAGCAGGCAATTGCAGCTCTGCAGATATGGTTGACCTAGAATTCAGACCGGCCCCGGAGTGGCTATGCTTGCTGTTGACCTAACTGTTGCTAGTGACGTCATAGCGACATCCGTGCAGCAATTACGCATGCCAAATGCCGGTCAACTGCAAGTCTATAATGTTTAGTTAACTAACTGAATGATATATTTTTTTTAAGATATATAGAAATTGAACGTCGCAGAATCAAATTTAAACAATTGTTTTATAAGATATAAAGAGTTGATTAACAGTGAGAATTTTAGATTTAGAATATTTATCTTTCGATGTTCCCAAGAGGGAATGTATTAAAAACAAAGCCAAGATGTAGAGGGAGAAGATTTTTATTTTTTAATTTGGAGACAAATCTACTATCATCAAAATGAAGTGGATGAAAACTTTTGACCTAGCAACTTTACAAGTCTCCATTGTTTTTACAAAAATTACATACGTACATTAAATATCAAATTATTTTTGGAAAAATTTACCAAAACCGTAGCGGTACTTACGTTTCGGTATTTGTTTATTGAAACGAAATTATATCATTTAAGGGTCTGCTTCAGGTACTAAAAATTAAACGACTAGATTCGGTATACGGTTTCGGTAGCGGTTCCAGTATTATTCCCTGCTTATAACAAAAGATAATGAAAAAATAAATTTAAAGAAAATTTTTTAATTTAAACGCCAACTTCTGGGAAATTCACTGTCGAAAATTTTATTAGGAAATTAGAATATTCATATGCGCCTTATTATAATTATACATTTTTCACTTAATAATTTTTGATAATGATTATAATCAGCTCAGTAATAATACAATAATAATATCAACACTCTTGAGCTCCTTCCGAAATATCCTACTTTGTTTGGTCGATATTTTGTGAATGATTGGGAAACCAGCAGATAGCGAACAATGATGAGTTGGTTTTTTTTTCGAACAAACAGTCATCGGATTTTAAATATTGAAAAGTTTTCTCTATACTCAAATCTCTGTATTATTAATACAGAGTCCAGTAATATTGTGAATATATCTAATTTGCCAGACATTCAAAAGACACCACACAAAGACGTCAGTATCTGTGTGTGTGTGTGTGTGGTATCAGTGTTGTAACGGAAATTAGACAAATATAGAGATAGAGACAGAGGAGAATCGCTTTTTCCGGTTGGTTATAAATTACTTTTACGCGAAGTGGCAACGTTAATTTCAATTGACACGAAACCAAACACACCTACATAAAGAAACTAAAGAATACAAAACATATATATATATATTTTATATACGTAACAAGTATATATGTCTCTGTGTGTGTATGTATTTGGAATCACACTCTCACACACTCATATTGAGCAATAGAAATGCGTAGCTACAAGTTTCTATGTTTGTAGTATATCGATTAGAGGATTCAACGTTTATAGGGCAAATGAACTACGACTATGCCGAATCTGTGGTTGGATAGAGTCTAAGGGGTATATGCATATACACATAGTATATATGTATGCTTGTGTGTGTGTGTGTGTGTGCAAGTTTATGGGCTTGTGTGTCCTCGAAAAATGGCACAGCGAAAGTAAAACAGGCAAATCAGAAGAGGACAAATAAAAATAAATAACACAGCTGGTTACTTTGTCGTAATTGGCACGACCCACAATGTTTGTAGGTGTGTGGAGGGGGTCGGGTTCGGGTTCGGGCTAAGAGTTGGGCGAAAAAAAAAGAATTTTCTAATTTGCATGTGAGTGAAAAATGTCACTACTTAGTAAAGTAAATGATTTCGTTTCCCATTCTCATTTGATAGCTACGAATACTTCCCGGGCTTCTCTGGAGAAGAGATTTGGAATCCCAATACCAATGTATCTGAGGACTGTCTGTATATAAATGTTTGGGCACCAGCAAAGGCGCGACTGCGTCACGGACGTGGCACCAATGGAGCCGAGGTAAGTTGAAGAATCTCTACTGAATATGAGTGCATTTTTTGAGAAATAAATGTATTATTATTATTTGCAGCATTCGGGAAATAAGCAGGCAGATACAGAGCATCTGATTCACAATGGCAATCCTCAAAACACGACCAATGGATTGCCCATACTAATTTGGATCTATGGAGGAGGCTTTATGACCGGATCAGCAACACTGGAAATATATAATGCAGATATTATGTCGGCTGTGGGCAATGTGATTGTTGCCTCCTTCCAATATCGCGTTGGTGCCTTTGGCTTTCTTCATCTGTCGCCGGAGATGCCGCCAGAATTTGCCGAGGAGGCGCCTGGCAATGTTGGATTGTGGGATCAGGCATTGGCCATACGCTGGCTAAAGGATAATGCACATGCCTTTGGCGGCAATCCCGAGTGGATGACACTGTTTGGCGAGTCGGCTGGATCCAGTTCAGTGAATGCACAGCTTGTGTCACCAGTGACAAAGGGCGTCGTTAAGCGTGCCATGATGCAGTCGGGCACAATGAATGCGCCCTGGAGCCACATGACATCTGAGAAGGCGGTGGAGATCGGCAAGTCTTTGATCAATGACTGCAACTGCAATGCATCCATGCTGAAGGTAATTTAAGCTACTCCATCTCAAGAATCCTGCCATTTTCAATCTACCATTTTCCCTATATATATATAGACCAATCCCTCACATGTGATGAGCTGCATGCGTGCCGTGGATGCCAAGACCATATCTGTGCAGCAATGGAACTCCTACTCGGGCATTCTCAGTTTCCCCTCAGCGCCCACCATAGATGGCGCTTTCCTGCCAGCAGATCCCATGACGCTAATGAAGACGGCGGATCTCAAGGATTATGACATTCTGATGGGCAACGTGAGAGATGAGGGTAAGTTTCATTATATAAATTAGTATGCAAACCGAAGGAGTCTAAATAAGTAGTTTTGGCTGCTCTCTCTGTAGATTAATTAGTTACGGCTTACTTGCATTTCTCTCATCCTTCTGTGTAAGATCCTTGGTTGCCGCAGCTGTTGGTTAATTTTTCATTATATTCATGCGCGGGGACATCAACTTTATCAAACTTAACTCGAGCTGTTGTCCAGTGGTTTTTCGCATTTTGTTGTTTTTTACTCGTACACAATCCGCTTCGTCCTGCATTCCCCTGTCTCCTTTGGCCTAACAATAAATAGCCAACTCTTGCCGCTCTCTCCGGCAAGTCCTCATCCCAACGTCCATTGTTGCAGTTTTATTTTTGGCATCGCCACCAACGTTGACGTCAGCAGTGTGCCAAATTTTACAGTGGCAACTGAGCCAACTTTGCCAAAATGTACGTGTAGCTGCAACCATGAGTATGCTTCATATTGTTTGCTCTGTTAGCGCAATTCCTCCTTTCCACACTCACTGTCCGTCCTCCGCCCATCTTAACTACAACTATTACTACAGCTACACTGAAAAAAACACAAACTTTTTAAATCAAGAACATTCATCTTAACAATTTTGTTCTTATAATAATATAATATAATTATACTAATAGTAAGAATATTAATCTAAAAAATCAATGTTCTTAATACAAGAATACAAATCTTAAATTGTTAGCAAAGTATAAATATGTACTATTTCATATAAAACAAATGGTAATAAATTAAAATAACATTTATAAAATAAAAAAAATAGAAAAAGAATAATATTTATAAACGTAATAATTAAAAAAAATTAATAAATAAAAAAAATTATTTTTAATGTTTTTATTTTTTTTATTTTAATTTTAAGAACATTTATTTTTAAAATAAGAACTTGGTCTTAGTTAAAAAGTTCCCAAAACCAAGTTGCGTTTTCTATATCTAAAAATTGTATGTTCTCGACGCATTTTTTAGACCAAAACTCTAAGCATTGAGACCAAAATCTTGACTATAAAACATATTTTTTTCTCAGTGTACTACTGTCTGCTTTGTTGCAGCTTGTGCAGCATCCATTTGTGATTTTATTACTTTTTGTAGCAAAGTACGAATACTTTTTTGTTGTACTTAGCTGGCAGAGCAAAAGCATTTCATTGTTGTCGTTTTATGGGAGCTCTCTCGGTGGGCGTGGCCGGACTACTGGCGCTTAGCTGTTTATTCGGATGCCTTTCAAATTTGACTGAGCATAATGCACTCTGTATTTTGAGCTTGCTGTTGCTCTACGATTCGGATGCTTATTTTAATGCTTTATTTAATCTATATATTTGCGGCTTATACATATTTCTGCTGGGTAGTCCTACCAAAATGCACTTTCTGTAATGGCCTGGCTTAAGCAGTTACCAAAATATTAAACTTGCCACAAATCACAGCAGCTTTTACATTTCGGCCACTAAAATTTGTCAACACACATACATACACACATGGTTAAAAGTAGCGCTTAGAAAAGTAAACAGACGAGTAAAGTTCTCGCCTGACACATTCACACAATGGCTGACAGACCGCAAAGGAGAACCTCGATTCGGGGCAATGTCGGGCGCATTCGTACCCAGCTGTTTGAGCCGACATCATAAATTATTTAAATGTAACGAGCAGGCGAATGAAATAGTAGTACAGTGTATTGCACCCACTAAATAATGGTTAGCACACGTGCTGTTTCTATTCCTGTTGTGGTTGGGAACTAAAACTCTTACAGCACTACACATATAGAAAGTGAAAGCAACGTGTTCTCGTATTCTTAGCACTTTAATTCTAACGAATTAAAATTGACCTGCTGGTCGCGTAGCTTTTCTATTTAAAACTTTTGCTAGTCCATCAAAAGAGTCAGTCTTTATTATTCTGCCATGTTGTATATTAGTAGTCTATCATAATTACTTTTTAGTGATATATATTGCCAATCATTTCAGTTTAAAATGCATATTTTTACAATTGTTTTAAGCCAGTCACCTCAGATTTTTCTGTTTTTCAGGGCCGCCTTTTTTAGATATCAAAGACCGCCCATCGGGTTTGGAATTAGACATCACTAGCAAAGATTTAAGAATATATTAATTTTTATAGTTCCAAACGAAATATCCTTTGAAATGATCGAAAAATATCCCACTCTCTTTTTATTGCTCGCATATGTCGCCTGATTTCGAATTTACACAACTTGCTTCCCCACCTTCCTTCAGTTATAAATTGCAAAATAATTAGTGCGACCATTATTCTTGAATCTTATAGCAAACATTGTAAATTACTGTCCATAGCCATTTGAAATGCTTGCAAGACTTGCATATACATTTACATGCAAATATTCAATTGAAATTTCGCTTGCGCTGAAAAGTATGCTACGTTTATTTACTTGCTGCTGCCGCTGCGCTGCTGCTGCTGTTACTGCCTTGTTAGAGCTTGGCCCGCGGCGGCTGCTGCGTTTCCCATAATTTAGCGCGTCAGCGTCTGTATGGTGTCTCCATCTGTGTGTGTGTGTGGTAACGGTAATGCTAACGCTTTGTGTGCATTGTGTTCGCGCTATTCGTGACATGCCGCGCGCCACTTAAAAAATTTCCGTTCGTTTCGCTTTCTCCTTTTCGCGAACGGCAGCTGTATAGCTGCATGTAAGTGTGTGTGTGTGTGTGTATGTTGTTCTGTTGGTTGTGTGTTTTGTTTTCGTATAACAGATTCTCGTGCGCTTTGTGTGCTTTTTCCTTGCTTCGCTTCTCTTTCAGCTTTCTTGTTGCCATTGCTATTGCTGCTTCGTCATTTCCAGGCGGCAGGCAGCGAAAACACACACACAGATACAGACAAACACACAGACACAGTCACAGTGGCACTGAAAGAGGCTCGGGGCACTGCCAGCGCTACAGACACGTGCGCATTTCTGCTCACTTTCACTCATTGCTTGCAGCTGCTGCTCTCTTGCTCTGCTTCCCTCCCAGTCGCTCTCTTGCTAGCGCTCTTTCTCTCTCTACTATTGTGTTGTTTTTGTTTTTTTTTGTTGTTTTTTTCTGTTGCAGATTACAGCCAGTGGCGTTTGCTGTTGTTGTTGTTGTTGCCTGTGTTCTCTATTCCTGCCGCTGCTGCCTTTGCTACTTTTAGTCAAGGTGTGCGTGCCCACAAGGCGACCACAACGATGGCGACGGACCGCTTATAACTGTTTCTGTATATGTTTAAATGCGTATGTGTGTGTGTGTGTGTGTGTGTGAGTTCAAGGTCATCTAGCATTTGAAACAACACAATAGATTACAATGCGCCGCGCACATGAAAACATCTTAATTTTGTTGTTGATTTGAAATTTGAAGGCGATTGTTTCAAGACGTGCACAACTTTGGCATAAGTTCCACAACAAGTCAAAATATTCGCCATATTAAGTCTGAGAATATTCAAAATATCAATACCAAGGGATATCATGCAAACCTGTTAACTATATGCCAAATATTTCAAAAAGAGTTTAGCAACTTTTAATGCACATGACAACATTTGATTCCAAGTAATAACATAATTATATTATTCCTGGATTGCTATTCATAAAATATCAGTATATTTCAGCATATTTCAATATATCACTGTTGTCAAATTAAGAAAATATTTACAATTAGTACTTGTAAAGCACAAATATTACACTCGTATTTCGGCATGTGTCAATTTCCTTGATTGCTTTCAATTTGCGAATAATTTCCAATTTACGCTAATTTCTATTAATCAATTCTTGACACGAAATTCAAAACAAAGCACAAGCCATAAGATATGTCTGTATGTGTGTGTATCTATGTGAAATTTGAAATCTATGTGCTTTCATGTTTTAATTCAATCTGTGAGTTTGGTTCACGTTGCGTAACTTTTCGTTTAAATTTTGTGGCTTTAACAAAATTAAATCAAGCATCAACAAATTGGCTACATACAAACTTTGGTGGATTGGGCTGACACATATTGTCCTGCCTTCTTCTTGACACACACACACAAACACACACACACACATGCATACGTCCCTATTGACAGTTGTTATTGTTGTTGTTGTCGTTGTTTCATAGACAGCAATTATGGCTCGTTAGTGTGTTCGTATTTGAAGTGTGCAAGAGACAATGGCAAAAGCAACAACAACAACAACAACAAGAGCAACGTCAACAGCAGCAGCAACAACAAACAATAACAGCGAACGACAACAACAAGTGCCATAAAAATTAAGTTAATAAAAGGCAACGAGAAGCTTTGTTCTTGTCCTTGTTGTCGTTATTGTTATTGTTGTTGTTGATTTTGTTTATTCTATTTTACCCTTTGCCCACATTTCGCCCACTCCCATTGTTGTTGGTGATGTTGTTGTTGTTTTGGTTAATGCAGCGCTTTGTGTCCTTGGAACGGTTCGTTGATTGTTCCCCAGGATCTCATATTGGTAATTGTTTTTTAATTCTGTCAGCAGCAAGTACATATAGTACGTTTATGACACGTACTCACATAATCTAACAGATATTTATTATGAAAATCCTTTTGCCTTATGCGTTATCACTTATTGCTTTACAGGTACCTATTTCTTGCTGTACGATTTCATCGATTACTTTGATAAGGACGATGCCACCGCATTGCCACGTGACAAGTATCTGGAAATTATGAACAACATTTTTGGCAAAGCAACTCAGGCAGAACGTGAGGCCATAATATTCCAGGTAAGTCTCACTTGTGTAAGCATCTGTAACTGCAACGGCAACAGTAACATCAACTGCGACTGACACTTGTCTAATCCAATTGCACCAAAGTGCGTCAGCAGTTCGTATTCGGCTTGCATCCTTGCGTGTTGTCATCTGCAGGAAGTGCGCAAACCGCAAACTTGTCTGCCTGATGATGCAGTTGCCTCCATTAAAGCCGCTTAGCGTAAACAAGTTAAAGCCGTCGACAATTTGATTAAATTTCGTAATGAAAATTAGATAATTTTACTGGCGCTGTGGACGGGAAATTTGATTTAAACTTCCTATTAAGTTCGCAGAATAACAAGTTAAGCATTAAATAAATATTGATATGCAAGCTATCAATAAATAATGAAAGCAGCAATAATATTAATGATTGTCATAATAATAATCATATAATCTTGAATTTAAATACATATGACTAGCGCCTTATTTTTGACCCTAAGTCATCTGTCATTCAATTTTCCATACATACCCCTTGACATTTTTTCAAAAACTTTGATCTCTCATAACTTCATCAAAAATTAACCGATTTTCAAACGGAATGTCGTTTTGATCATGATTTGGCCTCTAAATTGATTCTACATTTAAATTTTTATTTTCTAGAAAATTTGATATTTTTTCGACCATCAAGCCATCTATCATCCAATTTTCCATACATACCCCTTGACATTTTTTCAAAAACTTTGATCTCTCATAACTTCATCAAAAATTAACCGATTTTCAAACGGAATGTCATTTTGATCATGATTTGGCCTCTAAATTGATTCTACATTTAAATTTTTTCCATCTAGAAAATTTGATTTTTTTTTTGACCCTAAGCCATCTATCATCCAATTTTCCATACATACCCCTTGACATTTTTTCAAAAACTTTGATCTCTCATAACTTCATCAAAAATTAACCGATTTTCAAACGGAATGTCATTTTGATCATGATTTGGCCTCTAAATTGATTCTACATTTAATTTTTTATTTTCTAGAAAACTTGATATTTTTTCGACCATCAAGCCATCTACCATCCAATTTTCGATACATACCCCTTGACATTTTTTCAAAAACTTTGATCTCTCATAACTTCATGAAAAATTAACCGATTTTCAAACGGAATGTCATTTTGATCATGATTTGGCCTCTAAATTGATTCTACATTTAATTTTTTATTTTCTAGAAAACTTGATATTTTTTCGACCATCAAGCCATCTACCATCCAATTTTCGATGCATACCCCTTGACATTTTTTCAATAACTTTGATCTCTCATAACTTCATCAAAAATAAACCGATTTTCAAACGGAATGTCGTTTTGATCATGATTTGGCCTCTTAATTGATTCTACATTTAAATTTTTATTTTCTAGAAAATTTGATATTTTTTCGACCATCAAGCCATCTATCATCCAATTTTCCATACATACCCCTTGACATTTTTTCAAAAACTTTGATCTCTCATAACTTCATCAAAATTAACCGATTTTCAAACGGAATGTCATTTTGATCATGATTTGGCCTCTAAATTGATTCTACATTTAAATTTTTATTTTCTAGAAAATTTGATATTTTTCGACCATCAAGCCATCTATCATCCAATTTTCCATACATACCCTTGACATTTTTTCAAAACTTTGATCTCTCATAACTTCATCAAAAATTAACCGATTTTCAAACGGAATGTCATTTTGATCATGATTTGGCCTCTAAATTGATTCTACATTTAAATTTTTTCCATCTAGAAAATTTGATTTTTTTTTGACCCTAAGCCATCTATCATCCAATTTTCCATACATACCCTTGACATTTTTCAAAACTTTGATCTCTCATAACTTCATCAAAAATTAACCGATTTTCAAACGGAATGTCATTTTGATCATGATTTGGCCTCTAAATTGATTCTACATTTAATTTTTTATTTTCTAGAAAACTTGATATTTTTTCGACCATCAAGCCATCTACCATCCAATTTTCGATACATACCCCTTGACATTTTTTCAAAAACTTTGATCTCTCATAACTTCATGAAAAATTAACCGATTTTCAAACGGAATGTCATTTTGATCATGATTTGGCCTCTTAATTGATTCTACATTTAAATTTTTATTTTCTAGAAAATTTGATATTTTTCGACCATCAAGCCATCTATCATCCAATTTTCCATACATACCCTTGACATTTTAAAAACTTTGATCTCTCATAACTTCATCAAAATTAACCGATTTTCAAACGGAATGTCATTTTGATCATGATTTGGCCTCTAAATTGATTCTACATTTAAATTTTTATTTTCTAGAAAATTTGATATTTTTTCGACCATCAAGCCATCTATCATCCAATTTTCCATACATACCCCTTGACATTTTTTCAAAAACTTTGATCTCTCATAACTTCATCAAAAATTAACCGATTTTCAAACGGAATGTCATTTTGATCATGATTTGGCCTCTAAATTGATTCTACATTTAAATTTTTTCCATCTAGAAAATTTGATTTTTTTTTTGACCCTAAGCCATCTATCATCCAATTTTCCGTACATACCCCTTGACATTTTTTCAAAACTTTGATCTCTCATAACTTCATCAAAATTAACCGATTTTCAAACGGAATGTCATTTTGATCATGATTTGGCCTCTAAATTGATTCTACATTTAATTTTTTATTTTCTAGAAAACTTGATATTTTTTCGACCATCAAGCCATCTACCATCCAATTTTCGATACATACCCTTGACATTTTTTCAAAACTTTGATCTCTCATAACTTCATGAAAAATTAACCGATTTTCAAACGGAATGTCATTTTGATCATGATTTGGCCTCTAAATTGATTCTACATTTAATTTTTATTTTCTAGAAAACTTGATATTTTTTCGACCATCAAGCCATCTACCATCCAATTTTCGATACATACCCCTTGACATTTTTTCAATAACTTTGATCTCTCATAACTTCATCAAAAATTAACCGATTTTCAAACGGAATGTCGTTTTGATCATGATTTGGCCTCTTAATTGATTCTACATTTAAATTTTTATTTTCTAGAAAATTTGATATTTTTTCGACCATCAAGCCATCTATCATCCAATTTTCCATACATACCCCTTGACATTTTTACAAAAACTTTGATCTCTCATAACTTCATCAAAAATTAACCGATTTTCAAACGGAATGTCATTTTGATCATGATTTGGCCTCTAAATTGATTCTACATTTAAATTTTTATTTTCTAGAAAATTTGATATTTTTTCGACCATCAAGCCATCTATCATCCAATTTTCCATACATACCCTTGACATTTTTTCAAAACTTTGATCTCTCATAACTTCATCAAAAAATTAACCGATTTTCAAACGGAATGTCATTTTGATCATGATTTGGCCTCTAAATTGATTCTACATTTAAATTTTTCCATCTAGAAAATTTGATTTTTTTTTGACCCTAAGCCATCTATCATCCAATTTTCCATACATACCCCTTGACATTTTTTCAAAAACTTTGATCTCTCATAACTTCATCAAAAATTAACCGATTTTCAAACGGAATGTCATTTTAATCATGATTTGGCCTCTAAATTGATTCTACATTTAAATTTTTATTTTCTAGAAAATTTGATATTTTTTCGACCATCAAGCCATCTATCATCCAATTTTCCATACATACCCCTTGACATTTTTTCAAAAACTTTGATCTCTCATAACTTCATCAAAAATTAACCGATTTTCAAACGGAATGTCATTTTGATCATGATTTGGCCTCTAAATTGATTCTACATTTAATTTTTTATTTTCTAGAAAACTTGATATTTTTTCGACCATCAAGCCATCTACCATCCAATTTTCGATACATACCCCTTGACATTTTTTCAAAAACTTTGATCTCTCATAACTTCATGAAAAATTAACCGATTTTCAAACGGAATGTCATTTTGATCATGATTTGGCCTCTAAATTGATTCTACATTTAATTTTTTATTTTCTAGAAAACTTGATATTTTTTCGACCATCAAGCCATCTACCATCCAATTTTCGATACATACCCCTTGACATTTTTTCAATAACTTTGATCTCTCATAACTTCATCAAAAATTAACCGATTTTCAAACGGAATGTCGTTTTGATCATGATTTGGCCTCTTAATTGATTCTACATTTAAATTTTTATTTTCTAGAAAATTTGATATTTTTCGACCATCAAGCCATCTATCATCCAATTTTCCATACATACCCTTGACATTTTTTCAAAACTTTGATCTCTCATAACTTCATCAAAAATTAACCGATTTTCAAACGGAATGTCATTTTGATCATGATTTGGCCTCTAAATTGATTCTACATTTAAATATTATTTTCTAGAAAATTTGATATTTTTTCGACCATCAAGCCATCTATCATCCAATTTTCCATACATACCCCTTAACATTTTTCCAAAAACTTTGATCTCTCATAGCTTCATCAAAAATTAACCGATTTTCAAAAGGAATGTCATTTTGATCATGATTTGGCCTCTTCTTTGATTCTGCATTTGAATATTTGTAAAAATTTTCATATGAACAAACCCTAAAAATAAGGATATTTTATAATAAATCCAGAACGATTTTTCTACATTTTATTCATGTTTTATCTAAATCCAAATACGATGCACTCTAAATATAGGGTTACTTTGTAATAAATCCAGGATAATTTTTCTATATTTTATCTATGTTTTTTCTGAACCCAAAGGCAAGGCACCCTAAAAATAAAAATCAAATAAATAAAAAAAAGATAAAATCAATAATAATAATAAAACCAATTAGTGCCTTATATAGAACTTAAATTTATCTTCATATTTGTAATTTGCAATTCGTTTTGCATATCTTACTTGCAGTACACCAGCTGGGAGGGCAATCCGGGATTCCAAAACCAGCAGCAAATTGGACGTTCTGTGGGCGATCATTTTTTCACCTGCCCCACCAACGAGTATGCACAGGCGCTGGCTGAGCGAGGCGCCTCCGTGCATTATTATTTCTTTACACACGTAAGTAGTGGGCGGCCTTTTGGCTACTTTTGGTGGCGAGTGGGCATGGTACCGTCAATGCTTTAAATATTTCATAGTCTTTGACACGTAAGATGGCGTTGGAGCGCGTATGTCCAATCGAAATGCGGTCAAATGGGGCGCCACTGGCGTAATGCAAGTACACATGTGTATGTATATGGTACACAAGCATACACACACTTGCACACCCATACACACAGACATTCACATGGTCAGGGGAAAAAAACTGAAAGTGAACGCAGCTAGGTGCAATTTGTTTGTCATTAAAATTGCACACAAGGCTAATGGCGAGTCGAGCCTAAGTGGCTACCTGCAACAACTGCAACAACTGCAACAACTGCAACACCAGCAACTGCAACAGCTACAACAACAACAAGTGCAATAGCAAAAGCAGCACCAAATGTCAACATGACGGTCTGCATTATTTATGTCTGCCGGATGTTTGGGATCCCAATGTCTATTTAAAAGTTGGAAAAAAATCGCAACTTCATGCGGTGTTAGCTATGAGGAAAATGCAGACAACTCTGTTGACTCTTTACAGTGATTTACCTGAAAACTATTTACAGCCAAATGCAATAAACTCAGTTTGTTAGTATCTCGTATAATTAATCTTCCAAAAAAAAATCTCTTCGCGAGGTAAAAGTCAAGTCACAAACGTCTAGATGCCCCAAACTTTCTGATTTCCAATTTTGTGACGAACGATATTTTATTTAGTATTTAAATTACATAAAAATTATAAATATAATTATAAATAAAAATTGTTCGGAAATGTGAAGAAAGCTATTTTTTTTTTAAAAGAATGTCGACTTTTTTGAGCAATGTGCCGAATGCCAAGCTATTTGTATTAATAATTATAATTATAATTTGTATCGTTCGTCACAAAATCGGATATCAGAAATTTTGGGGCTTCTAGATTTTCGTCACAAGACGCATAGCTGTATATATTGCTAGTCACTAGCGCGGACTGCCTTCTGCAGGTATAAATCACAATATATTTCTACCTTACTTCAATACTGAGCTTTAATTAACGATTAATTTTGTATACATAATACAATTTGTAGAGAAAGGGTCGTAATTTTGTCTTCCTGAGTTTGTGTATTGTATGGGTATGCAATATGTTATTCAGAGCAGACCGCAATCAATATGATTACACCTCAGAATGCGACACCTTCAAAGTCGGCGACGCTGTCTTTGACTTGAAACACAACAACAATGTTACCTTTGCCCTGGCAACCTTGGCCGCCATAATTATGGTAACAAAAAGTTTCGCTCAATACACACCCATAAACGCATATACACCCACACTCACACTCACACTCACACACGCACACGTACAAGGACAGAGCCAATTAAACTACACGCACTGCCCACTACCGGGTCAGACAGTCCTGCGCCTGGGCCTGGGTTTGAACCTGTGCCCGGGACACAGACACAGACACAGACACAGACGCAGACACGGATACACAGTGAACGCAGCAGTCGTCGTTACGGGGGCACGAACCGAGCCGTGTCCGGTCGGGCATGTGGTGGAGGAGGAATGGGGAATGGGAAATGGGGGTTTGCCTAATGAAACTTCAATTTACGAGGTCACGGCTTGTACGGCCTGCACGTGTGGGGCATAATTTGACTTAGTTATTTGGTTAAAGGACTGCGGCTGCTGCAGTCCTAATGATTAACAAATACGTATACGCAGTATTAAGCATACGCCGTGTGGCCTTATTGATTTTCTCACTGCGACGATGCGTAAATCTTAATAAGTAATTACAAATGACAGACGTTATTGAGTCGATATACATACATATAGTATTGTACGTGTACTTACGACAAATTAGAGTTTGGAAAAATCAATAATACGCATACGCCATGTGGTGCGGCGTGTCTTGAGGCCAATGTTAATAAAGAACTTGCACTGCCTGTGCCTTGTTAAGTCATTTAAGGCTGATGAGTTGCTGTTGTTGTTGTGGTCGGTTGTTGTTGTTGCTGTTGCTGTTTTCATTTGATAGAGCACACGACATGAGCAAAGTGCGTGTGAAAAGTTAACGTCCGACCGTTGTGGCCTGCTTGGCCTGGTCGTTGCATTGTTCATATCAAATCGCCTGTTAATAATCAAGCAGCAGCAGTGGAAGCAGTTCCACTGGCAGTGCTTGTGACAGTTGAAGGGGCGGTTGTAGTGACCGTGCTATCAACAACTGGGGTCCGAAATGAAAAGCAAATGAAATTAGTTTTAATTACAGCCTTCAAGTTGCTGCAACAAAACTCGTAACTCATTTTTGCCCATAAACGGGCCACTGACGATGGCACAAGGCGGTGGCCATAGCGACCTTTGGCCACGCGCCTGAGCCTGAGCATCACAAATGGGGTTGCCAGCGGGTAAAGTGCCTGCCAGATTGTCTATTTCCATGGCTGCCGCTGTCGACGCCCTCTTGACAGCTCCTGCTGACTATTGCAGCAACCTGCAACGTGCCTGGCACTTTAATAAGTTTTGATACTCCACTCAACGCGGCAATGGCATTTCTCATTATTGCCCATTCCGTGTCCTGTTGCCTGCCAGCTTAAGTCCCACTACGAGTGCGAGTACGAGTACGATTCCGAGTCCGACTTCCATTCCAAAAGCAATTCCTAGTTCAAGTCCTGTGCTTAAATCAAATACATGAAGAATTCTATGTGTGTGAGTCTCTTCTCAGCAGCCTGACAGCAGCATAGGGGGCAAAGAGAAAGGGCCACGAGGACAACATTATCCCAGCCATATCATAGTTGCAATTCATTAAGTGACTTGGCCAATTGGCTGCCAGGTTGCAGTTGCTTTCAACTGGTAAAGTGCTTAAGTGGACGGCTCTGTACAGCTTACAGTGGGCAGCACTTAGTTTTAAGCAAGAAAAACCTGTTTACTATATATTTTAAACGTAATAATCATAATCAAGTAATCGTAAAAAGGTAAAAAAGCTCAGCTAAAAAAACATCAAAGTTAAGCTTGCTTTTAAGTACATTTATATATCTCTAAAGCTTTGAAATCTGAAAACTATATGCCTAATATTTTCAAAATAAAAATAGATATTTTTTTATTTGCTGGCTGTTTTGTAAATTCAAACCACTGTGCACTTGAGCTGTCCATCACTTAGCATTCGCATTGACCAAACGGCTGTGGTTTGCTCCAGTTGTTGCTGTGGCTATTCTGGCTGTGGTTGTGGGTTGTCATTGTCTGCCTGGCTTACGCCGGACATACTCCGGACGTACTCCGTTTAATCGCCGAACCTAATATTGCTCTAATGAAGATGTCCCCACAGTATGTGTCATTTGACAGTTTCAGTTTCAGGTTTCAGGCTTTCCCCTGGATTTGCTAACCACTTTGAAACAGGCACACGAATACATGAATACTCATACGAGTACTCGTGTCAGGTGCCAAGCGTTCAAGCAACCAAAAATTCTGTTATTTATTCATTTCCTGTTTTTTTTTTTTTGTCGCCACGCGACATGTTGTGGCAATATTTACAATTTGCCGAGTGCGCGCGAGCGAGCGAAATCAAATAAATAAGTAAAAAGGGTGAATGTTTATCTGCATAATTTCTGGCTAAGTTTACGACAGTCGAAACTCTGCCCTTCTCATCTCATCTCCTCTCACTCAGTCTGCATATACACTTATGCATATATTTCTGTCTCTGTCTTACTTTATAGCGCACCAGTACATCGCTGTGGGGTGAGTGGATGGGCGTGCTGCACGGCGATGAGATTGAATACTTCTTTGGGCAGCCGTTGAACACATCTCTGCAATATCGACCTGTGGAGCGTGAGCTGGGCAAGCGTATGCTCAACACAGTCATCGAGTTTGCCAAGACTGGGTATGTATTGTCAGCAAGCGAGCTTTTTTTTTTAGGTTTTAGGCTCTTACCAAAGCTTAAAGCTTATTGCCATAAAACAGCGAATAACACAACCAGTTTGCTATAAAAGTAATACAAACTTTCGCTTCGAACTTTCAGCAATCCCGCACAAGATGGCGAGGAATGGCCCAACTTTTCGAAAGAGGATCCCGTGTATTACATTTTCAGCACGGATGATAAGATTGAGAAACTGGCACGTGGTCCGCTGGCCGCACGTTGCTCCTTCTGGAATGATTATTTGCCGAAAGTCAGGAGTTGGGCAGGTAAGTTTCGACTCCAAATACAAACAATGTTGCAAGGGGAAAAATGGACTTAATATAATAAATGAATGTGTATATTTATAGTGTATACGTTTGTTAATAATATGTTATTGAACTTACTGTGCTGCCGGTTCTCTGACACATTCTGCTTTTGTTTCTTTCCATTTGTACGGCAATTTGAAATATTGAATATTGTTTATGTGTATATTTTAAACGACACGCGTCTTTAACTGTTGTCTGGACTGACAATGCCACACCTTAACAGAGAGTTCTCAAATCTCGGTACTTAATCTTGCAATACCCTGTAATTTTTAAAGCAACTTTATAAATGTTGCTGATGAAATATTGTCATAAAATCTTTACATTTCAGTGTAATAGGCTATCTCCACGACCACTCACATTTGCCACATTTGCTCACATTTGAATGTGGCTCAAATGTGAATTTGTTAAGACACCCAAAGCAAATCAGCTGTTCGGTTTCTGTGCACAAATTATAAAAAGCTGACAATAACAACATTTTAATATTTATTTTGATATTATAATTGGCGCAAATTTAATGCCTACCGTTTTTATTGAAGTTTATCGATAAGCATCGCGTGTTCGATAAAAAAATACTGAAATTCAACGGGGAGAATGGCAAAAAAAACTTCACATTCATTATGAATGAGCCAATTTGATCATTCGGATTTTGTACTAATATGAAGTCCACATTCGAGCCAAATGATGAAATGGCGTCGAATGTGCCAAATGTGCTGTCGTGAAAATAGGCTATGATAGAATAGAATTAAATATTGTCAACAAATTTTTACATTTACTGTAATAGAATATACAACCCATTTGCTTTTTAAAGTATAAAGCAAGTACAGTTGACTTTAATCTTGAAGTTATTGAATTTTGTCATCTTGTCGGGCTTTTGTAGAGTAATTAAAAGAGGAGTTACAAAATAAAATTTAATAATAATTTAATATAAAACTATATTGTGTAGTCTTCAGGGCAGAGTAGAAAAACATTCGACCACATTGAATTGCAATAAATTGTAATTTTTTCATTGTGATGTTCAATTAACAATACGTAACTCCCATGTAGAACATTAATTGCAAGGTTGATTGATTGGGTGTTGCGTTATTACAGTTATGTTATTTATGTGTGTAGTGGGAAGTAAAAGGTTTTTGACAGTTAGTGAGAAAGATGAGTCATCTCTGCTGTGTAGAGTCTGCAATGTTACTCCGGTGAAAGATTATTATAGTTTTTGCTTTTAATTTATTGCATTTATGCGTAGCAACGTTCGCAACTTTATTTATTGCCATGTCAGTATTTTAAAATGTGCTCATCAATCAGCAAAATGAGTTTCAGGTTCGAGCTGTGTTTCAAGCATCAACTGACTAAGTGACAGCCAGCGGACGAGTGACCGAAAAAGAAATTTAAATATCACGGCCATAGCATGCATATGCATGGGCCTGACAATGATAAATCAACAGTCCGACTATATAAAGCACATAGAGATACAGCTACAGATACGAATGGATACTCAAGATATCTAGCATATGTATTAGTAATGGTAGGCGTCATTAAATTGTAAAAGTTTTTAAGCTGCTCCATTAAAATGCGTGGACAAGTTTATGGTGTCAAGTGAAAGATGAGTCTCAGTCGTTGTAGTTGGCATCGTTGTGGCATCGACTTAGTCGCGCCAATATGTCTGGTATATTCGTTGGTTCGTTTCAACTGATACAAAAGAGAATTAGTGTTTCACAAATTAATAAAATTTAATTTATGCTAATTTTGTGTGTGTTGTGTGTGCTGTTTTTTTTTTTTTTTTTGTTTAATTTCGTTCCTTTTGAATTTTTAGTTTTCGTTGACTTTTAGCGCTTATTTTGTGGCTTGTTTGATTTTACATAAAAGCGATCGATCGATCCAGCGATCGGGTATCGGGTATGCAAATTAATATGGCTGAATTGGACTCCCCTCTGAGCAAATGGGATGGGTTGGCAGCAATTGGTTTGGTCAGGCCAGCAGTCTATTGAATATGCTGATGATCAATGGATTGTGCTGACTCGCGTTGTAACTCTTGGGTGCCAGCATCATCGAAGTAAAAGCTAAAAGGCAGCTCTTACTCGTCATGTGCTTACCGGTTCTCTAGTTAATTAATTAATTTGCATTTAGATATGTAGCGGTTGATTCTTTGTTGCCAAAGCTTTGGCTAACATGCGCCACATTTACCATAATGACCAGTTTAAATTTCACCGAAAACGTCAGCGCTATTTGTGTGAATCCATTAAACGAGAACTGGTCCCGCAGTTCGTCCTGAGTGTGCACACCAGACTAGCTGGCACCGAGTATAATCAGATCATCATTATCACAGCCATTTCAAGTGTCAAGCCAGGGTATCTGACTGAATACAGCTACAGATACAGCTATAAATACAGATACAGATACAGATACGGCGGACATGGCGCTGTAGCGAGGAGACTGAAGAGACTCTCGGCGATTGTCATGTCATAATTCACGCGCACGCGTAAATGCCCGACACCCGAAACCCGACACCCGAAGTCCAATTCCCGATGCCCAAAAGCGAGTTGTTGCCATACGCAAAGTATCTTTGTATCTTTGTGTCGTTGTATCATTGTATCTTTTGCATTTGTATGGCATTAGCTATTATACTGACAACTTGGCCTTTTCTCTTTGATTTGCTACGCTGCGCTTAACCGAGCTGCGGTTTCGTTTTGTTGACTTGCGCTGTTTTTTAGAGACACGTGTTTCAAATGTTTACTTTGTTTGATTTTTTTCATTTTCAACTCGAATGGCGCGCTTTGCTGTGCCAATTTATTTGGTTGATTATCTGCGCATATAATCTACGATTTGGTTAGCCTTTTAAATTCAAATTAGGAAACATTAAATGCACGCGACAAGCTTGCCCTGTGCTCCCCTCAATATGGCTGTAGAGGTGTCCGCATACAAATTAATATGCCATATACATAGACAGATACTCTTGGCCATATTTAAAATTTATGGTGTTAAATCGTTGAAAGTTGATTTCAGTTTTGTTTTATATTTAACACAAATAATTGTTTTTCCTTTATTTGAACAAAACTTGCACCTGCACTTTTATTAAAATACTTTAGTTCTTAAGTATACTTATAACTAGAGATTAGTGAGTCGGTACTGAAAGTTTACATCACTGAGAGAAAGATGCCGGCCGGCTTCAGATTTGGCTTTGGCTTTGCATAAACTAACTAGTTTGTTATCTTTATATTTAGACAGCAGACTGAGTTGGGCGACGGGTTTGCTGTCTATTTATTTTGAGGGCAATCGGAGTTCTTTTTTGCGATCTGAAATTCGATCACTTGGCAGGGCAAGTCTCTCATTGTGTGCCAGTTGAAAGTTATTGTTATTGACGAACGAGTTTCAAATGAATTAGCGAATCGGTTATAAATTTTTATATATACTATATACAAATATAAATGATAAACAGAAAGTAATATAACGCAATCCAAACAAATTGCTAGGAGTTTTAGTTAAGGTAAGTTCGCGTGAATTTCGTTCAAGTTTTTATCTTTTTTGATTTAAATGCACCAAAAACCGCACCAAAGCTAAAACTGATATGCTTTAATTTATTTTGAGTTTTCAATTCGAATTTTTAATTACATTTCTTCTTAAAAATGAATCTAAAATGTTAATTCTAGGCATTCTAATGAGGAATTCATTATTATTTTGCTTCAAAGTAGTAGCAGGTCTCAAGGAGTAGCATGCAAATTGACCCAAGTTGGCTCTAAAAATGGCAAATACGATTCTCAGAATCGCCACTTAGACAAATCAGCTCATTTAATCAAATCAAATCAAATCATTCCCCTAAAAGTGCTTGTGTTATTCTGATTTGCTAACCATACATATCTCTAAATTATTTTCAGGTTCAGGCTGTAATGATAATTCGGGTAGTGCTTCCATATCTCCCAGATTGCAGCTACTGGGACTTGGACTGGTGATCTACATGTGTGCCGCGTTAAGGATCAAAGGAGTTTTCTAAAAGAAAATGTCTGGCAGTGTAAGCACAGCACATAAATAAAGCACACAGCACACGCTATAATTAAAAGCGCAAATACCCTATATTATATAATATTTAGAATGTCAAGTGAAATTGTCGTATGTAAACGTAGAAAAGAATTGTGCAAGCCATTGAAGGTATTTTGAAAATGTGAGCCAAGCTTTTGTATTTTGGCTGAACATAGCTGAACATTTGTAAATGAATTTAGTGTTGCATGCACCTGCACAAAGGCGTAAAACGAGTAGGATATTGTAGTTAAAATTGATCAGACTTATAACTTGCATCGATCAGCTAGAAATTAGGAAGCAGGACAAGAATTTGAATCTGAATCTTTGCACGCGGCTTGCCACACATATCAACACATACAAGCTTAGCTAACTTTGGCGGCATCTTAATAAACATGTTTTATTTACACACACACACACACACAAGCCCACACATACACACACACCACAATACCACAAGAAAATTACACCTTTGTATAACGCCGCAAATTGTTTCATTTGTATGAAATTGGCCAAAACCCAGGCCCAATGAAATAAAACAAAGAAAAAAAAAAAAACAAAAACGAAATCAATCAACAAATATAATCATAATTTTGATAAAGTTGACGTTTGTCATGCCAGCAGGGCATTCAAAATTTTAAATATCGCTCAGACGACAATTGAGAAGTACTGCTCGCCTTGTAAGTAGTATTTTGCCAGCTGGCATGGGTCCAAGTCTATATGCAGACTGCCCTCCCAAATTTGGAAGTCGAGTTAAATGATTTTGATTTCAACCCCTAATGAAACTTGGCCAGCTTGAATTGGTTTCAAATTTATGTTGGGATATTCATCATTTGGAAACAAAATTGGTTAAAAGTATGCTTTTTTTTTTGGTCTCACCAGAAATTTTAACCACAATAATCTTATGAAAAACAAGCAAAATTTGGAAACCAAAAAGCAAAAAAATAAATTGTATTGTTGAAAGCATGTGACCGTTTTATTGAGCACAGCCCAAGAAACACAAATTAAAAAAATTTTATAACGAAAAAGTCCGAGAACTTGTAACTTGTAGAATCGGTCAGAAAAGAAAATTTGTAGAAAAATTAATGAAACATTTAAATGGCAAAACATATCAGTATATATTATATAAACATATATATACAATAAAAAGTAATGCATCTAAATATAGTATATATGTACATGTATTATTGTATTTGTACTAAACGTTTTACAAATTGGCTTAGTGGCAAACAAAAAAAAAAAAAAGAATAAGAAAATAACTAAAAGTTTTATACATATAGCAAAATTCGAACCAGAAAAAGAAACAAAAATTCAAAAACTAAGAAAACAAAATATAAAAAAGTGCTGTATATTAAAGTTTGGTATGTCTATATCTATAAACAAATATTTGAAATAAATAAGGAAAGAATATAATAAAACAATAAAATATAATGAAATAATTGTCAAATCGGAGTAAATACATTTAGTTCAGTGTACGTATGGAGCAGACTAATTAAGAAGTACTCGTTATTAGAATCATAGCTCTTAAGGGCATATCAGTACTCGAATGTACTCTTAAAACAAACAAATTAATGATCGTAAGCAACACTGATATAAACTAAGTTATATTTATTAACAATTACTTTAATGATACACTCATTATTAAAACACAATAAAACAGATACATACAGCCACTCACACAGAAATCGATAAAGATATAAAGTAAAGTATTGGACTTCTAAAGAACAAGCGAACAATTTAATCATACATTGAATAGAACCGTAACTGTTTCTCACATTTACGAGTACATAACATTAAAGAATACCTTTATGAGCAAAGAAAAATTTTATGAAAACGATAAGAAAACAAATTATAATTGAATATTTTATTGTTTTAATTGTAAGTACATGGTGAAGCCTATTTGAGCGATGTTCGCTTTCAACTGTAGTATCTAGGGAAAATTTAATGTGAAATTTAACAAGAATTATGAACGAATTCTAATACTAAAACAGAAATATATAATATAAATATAACTAGGAATCAAATAATTATATAACTACACAAGGTTGGCTTAACAAAGAACATGATAGCTCTATAAATTGGCATACTTAGAGATCACACGATTACTTGTCTAAGTTTCTGTGTATGTTCGTAGATGCTAATGCTCTTGTCGAACCAACCTGCCAAAAGCTGGACTCACATTTAAAATAAACGTGCAAACTATTCTGTTATCTATTGACACTACTAGAACACCAAGGACAAGCAACGATAGTAAAGCTCACTTATGAACTCCATGAAGAATACTTATTAATACAATGATAGTTATCGTAAGTAATTCAACATTGCCCTACAAAATCTATCAAGCAAAATCATATATAGTGAAGAAGAGCATTACTCGTACTCGTACTCGTACATAAATTAATAAATTAATTAAAGGCTAAACCGAAATAAGAACTCATTCCTAATTTATAAATTATTAATCGATTTAATTACTTTTTAAAAACGTTTTGATGAAAATGTAATAACTTAAACGATTTTTAAGTATATGTGAACATTTATATTTTTATACCATGCAAGGCAAGCCGCAATGAAGACAACTGCATTAAAATACTTAGAGAAACAAAACAAGTGTATAACATTAACATTTTTTACTGCGTATTGAAAATAATGTGTGGCAAGAGTTGAATATGTATACAAACTCACTTGTTGACTCCAAATAAATTAGCTTTAAGCGATTAAAGAAGGTCCCGTTCCTCCTCCTACTGATTCCCATTCCCTAAATTAGTTTTTCACCAAACTTCACAATCTTTGCAAACCATTCGAATATTAAATTACTCAAGACTTGCGTTTCAATGGAATTCACTGTGCTCCAAACTAAGTGATCTTGTCTAGAGTTCTCTTAGCTTGGAAAATCTTTTGTACTATGTGGATGTTGTGCCAATAACTAAACTCCGACTTCTTACTTAGTGCGAATCTGCCAATGCTGCAAATTAATTAGGCCAGTGAATTGGTAGACCTCCAATACCAAGGATAAGCCGATTTTTGCACTGTCGGCTTGGCTCCCATTAGTAAGACAGGTAGATTTTAGGTATTGCAGATAGGAAGTTAACTGGATATTACGCTTTCGCCTTTCGAAATTAAGTAAACAATTTTAATGAAAGTAATTTAATATTTGAATATTATCTTTTCACTTACAAATGCAATTTCTGTTTCGTATTGATTTTTCTGCTTTCTGTTAAGCCATTTTCATTGATTCCCCCTTCTGAGAAAAATATATTTTGTCATTTTGCATGGTTTTCGGCTCAAGCCAAAGAATTGACAATATAATATTTCGCCTTAGAAGCAAAGGAGATAACGAAAGAGAGACAAATTCCAAGTGTTATGCTTATAGATCTAAATTTTTATATACACACATAAATTCAAAAAACACTCATTCGATTGCATCTAATTTGGTAAACTAAAAACAACAACATGCCACATAATTTCACTTACACACCCACACACACACACACACGCACACATACGTGTATTAATTAGAAGATTTAGATTTTCTGTTGCCGTTCTTCCAAGCGTCTAATAAATAGTTCATAGAGAAGAGCACTCCAAATATCCACTGTGTGCTTTTGATATTGTAGTCTGCTATTTGTAAAAGAATTTATATATACAGAATAGTGCTAATATATACTTATACATACTTACATATGATTGTTATGCAAATAATCGAAATATGCTGTTTACATTCAAAAATTCAGGACACTTCATAGAATCTAACTACTCGTGTACACCCAATCCCCATATGTGAGTTTTGACTTGAACTAATTAAGATTTTCTATAGGAAACGTATAGAAACAAACAAAATATAACAGAATTTATGTTGTTGACGGTCTTAGGTTCTCCTTTGTGTAATACGAGTATCACACAAATACAATGTTAATTTTTCGGTTTGTTGTGTATTAAGAAAAAAACGTTACTAATTATATCAGCTACGACATCTGATAATAAAAAATCGCAAGTTCTAGATGGTAGACGTCAAGTGTACAATGAATGTTAAATGTTGAATGCGATCAAGGCAGAATTACTCAAATACTCAAAATAATAAATGAGAATACCACACAAATATACCACACAATGTTAAAAGCCAAGCACAGGAATGCATTTGAATACCAAATACTTACGAGTATAACAGAACAATACTACATACATAAATAAATATAACAAGTCGCATATAACATGAATATATATCAAAAAAAATGTACTAAGATCAATAAGTTTATAAATACATTTCCAAGCAAAGAAACGAAAATCTTATATATAAATTATTAATAAACGTATGTAAACGTATGTTTGGTAAAGTTTGAGCACCGTTTTTTTAAAAGTGTAAAAATCAAATACATATCAATATATGGCCTATTGTTTATTTAGTTTAATTACAATTATAATTATTGAGTATTGTGGCGAAATAATTAAAACTAAACAAAACGATAATACTAAGCTGCAATGTAAGCTCTGATTAATGACTATTTAAGTAGGCAATTTGTAAAAATTAAGCAGCTATTTGGAGGCACAACTCAAATGAAACTGTAACATTTGACGTTGTGTTAACAGCTGAGTTGCTAAGCAGAAAACAAATAATAACAAAAGTATAAACAAAAACAAATTGTGGTTAAATATGTGTTCTTACTTGTTAGTGGTAAAAAAAAGCCAAACAAAAATAATAAGAATAAAAGAAAAAATTATAATAATAAATAACTATGTTGTGTCAACATTCACGACTTCAACAAACTGTAGCTTTTAATCATGCCAAGCATTTCGATATGATTTTTTTTAAATTATTATATTATGCAAATATTTTCGAGTTTACTATTTGGGTTCCATCGGTCCAACAAACAAGCAAAGAAACATTGATCTTGCAGTGAAGTTAGCTTCTTCTTGCCAGTAGTTGCCACTGAAAAATAATAAAAATAATTTGTATCTATCTTGTATATCTATTGCAATAATAATTATATAATAATTATTAATAAAAATAACGTGAATGAACCCCTCTCTAAAGTCAACATAATAAGAAATAAACGTACAAGAAATATGAAAGAATATCTACACAAAAACCAATCAACTTCAATTTTACATAAAAGTCAAACGAATAAATTAGATGAATTACATAATTACATAGAATACCTATATATGTACACATCTACAGATATTATATGGCAGCTCCAACAGTTTCGAGTATATTTTGTGAGGAGCTTTAGTGTTCAGCAAAATTGTATTTGTAAGTTAAGAACGTTATAAAATGCATTTGTTTATGTGTCTATATTCAAACGATGAAATTATAATTACAATTATTATTGTCGCAGAGATTACTTTAAATTTAATGGGAATAGAAAAGACATACTTATATACAAGCACTACCACTCACACTTACACACACACAGAGAGACACTGTCAAGTAAACAACAACAAGCATAATAAATGTTTTAAGATATATAGTAAACAATGTATACACAAGACACATACATAAATACATATAGAAAATTATGTCATGAGCATACAAAAAGTAGGGATCATTTTACTGAATATATATATACATATATATATATATTTATATATACTATATGTAATCTAAAAATAAAACTAAATTCTGCTAAATAATAAAGAATAATAGTAATGAGAAAAAATAAACCAATCATGAAAAATTGCTAAATTAAATACGATTTGCTATAATTCAAGGTAAAAATCAAGTAAAACAAAAAGAAAGAGAACTACCAAAAACTGTAAACAATTAAAACTAAAGTTAAAAATTAAAATGAACAAAATCTAAGTGAAATTATACTATACGAAATATATTGTATATCGAAACAAGATGAATATAAGTCAAATAAAACTTATGTATCATGTATTAAACAAACAAGATATGTTTCATTTTTCTCAATCTTTCAGCGAGTATATTGAAAATGTTTTTTATACTATAAACTTTTATCTGCTGGTGCAGATAATAAAACAATAAAAGCTACTCATTCCTGATTAGTAAGTTGAATGGCATGTAGAAATGCAGTATTCATTAAAAACTCACAATACTCACTGTATTACAGGAAGCTCTCAAACGAGACTTCAACTTGAATAGCTTATTTTATTGGCTGCTAATTGCGAATCACTGCAACTTTACATGGAATCAATAAATGTTGAAATGATAAACACCAAATAAAATCGTTTATTTATGACTGACTTAGGCGCATTTGTGAATCGTTGTATTTTCCATTTAATAGCATGCACATTAATTTATGTGTATTCAGCTTCCGTATGCGGGCTCCATAGTAATACTCATAAGCCCTAATTAATCAAGAGACTTTAAAATGAAGATACCCTTTAAGCAGCTATAAATATTCTTGGCAACCTGTGTAAGGCGGCAATTCAAAGTCAACCAGGATATTTGTCAATTTGTCGCCAGGTTAATTGCGGACTTTACAGTTTGCAATTTCGTTAGTCGTAATACTCGTTAAACCGGGAAAGGGTTTGCGCAAAGTTAAAGTCGTGTTATGGGTTAAATAATGTAAATGTAAATGTTAATGTTAATTACTTAGCATTGCAGTCGTCGGCTTGCTGGTTGACTAGTTGACTGGTTGGTTGGCATTTTATTTCAGCACATAAAAGAGCTTAATCCCAGGCATATCTAATAAAATGTATATTCTATCTTATATCTTCTCTTGCAGCATTTGCGCAGCAGATTTCCTATTTGGCCACCTCGGCGTTCCTCTATCTGAAAACCTGGCTCATCAGCGGCTAAATGAAACGTCACCTGCAAACCTAATAATAATAATATTTTAATAAGACGCACATTAAGTGACCATAGAACAAAACACTTCCAAACAAAGCAACACAAAGTCTGAATTTGAGAATAGGTAACTTGAGCTGTTCGATCCTAAGATATAAACTGGTACCTTGACAGGATGAAAAAAACAATTGTCAATTTAATTGGCATGGACAATAAGCAGCGAGACTATAATCTATTAAATCTGGATAATTGCGACATTCAATGTGCTAAAATATAATCGAATTTACGAGTGCGAGAATGAGCATTCAGATTCCTGGATCGACTAGAGTCTGATTGAGTTGAGAGCAGCGTGCTGGACACCCTCACAACAAGAAACGAATCATAAATAAGCATTAATTAACTGAACCCTAAAATATATAATACGTTTACTATGTAGTTCACTTAAAAAAATAAAGTATATATTCTTCATTAAATAAAAATAAAACGCTTAACAAGATTAACAACAATTTGCAAAAATTCCAAGTCTGTTGAATTTCCGTTTCTAGCCGGTCCCACTCTATTTTAATTGAATCTTAAGATTATCTGACGATCAAATAGTTGCCTGGATGTGTTTACACGCGAGTTTAGCCTTCAACTTGACACATGAAAAATTTGAGCTGTTTAAAGACCAAGCAAATCGAATCGATAAGCCATAGTCATAGTCCGAGTCAGATGTCCATTGACCCAGCATTAAAATGCTGACAGTCAGACAAAAAGTCAGCGGTGTTTTAATATTGCTATGCCGACAACTTTTATGCCAATCAAATAAAAGTAAATAAATAAATAAAAAAATAATAATGATAAGAACTCGCACTCGGTGCTAAATCTTATTATTATTATTTACTTAGACAAATGAGCCAGCGTTCGGCGGAGACAACCAGTCACCAGTAGTCGTATATCTTTGGATCGGCTTTGAATTAAAAAAATACAAGCAGCTACTTCTACAGTAGAACCTGTTTCCAATTATTGTTTCTTTTCGTGTTTTTGCATTTTAGCAAGAGCTTTCGCTCCGGCTCCCGCTCAGTCACATCAATTTGACTGCTGACTGTCGCTTTTGGCCTGCAACTGGGTCTGATTCTGATTCTGGCTCTGACTCTGGTTTGGCTGCGGGTTTCAGCTTGGGTTTGGATTTGGGTTTCCATTTGAGTCTGGGCATGGAGACGGTTCACTTTTTAAATGCCAACTTTTTGTTCATTCCCTGCTATTGGCGGTTTTTGAAGTTTTTAGTATCAATTAACATATTGAATATGACCAGGTGATGTTTTATGGCAGCAGCCGGACAGCCGGACAGCCGCACAGCCGCACAGCCGGACAGCCGCACAGTGGTGCCAAGCTGCGAGACCGGCTGGCCAAACCAGTGTCAGTGTGAGGTGTCAACTGTGTGTGCCACGCTACAAAGAATCAGCGCTTAGCTCTTACCAATTAGCAGACAAGACTGAGGGCTAGATTACGTCTTTTCTGGTGAATAATTAAGCAAAATATCTTTATTTGATATTTCACTTATGGTCATACTAATGCTTTCGTTTTATGAATGAGCTACAGACTGCAGTTAAATGTCAATAATGAGTAATTTGATAATATTATTCGGTGGCTAAGCCCAAACGTAATTCTATTACCTGTGCAAATAAACAATTTCACAGGCATTGAAATTCTATTGAATTTTGAACAGTTTGGGCGCAAATTGTTAATAACAATTGTAAAAATAATATTGTTTTTGTAAATATTATCCATGACTACCTACGAAATCTATTGACTGATGATATCTGTGAAAACCAAGTTCAATGGAATTGTTTGTCTCACTCGACGGCGTCTTTTGAGCGAATTGCCAATGACGTCGGGCCTCGGTCTCTCCCCCACGCGTCGTGTTTTTGTTTCTGGGTCAATATTATCGTTAATAGGCTCTATCTTGAGGTGACTATATGGGGCTGTGGGTCTGTCCAAATACAGAGCAGAATTGTAGAGCTCGATTCATTGCCAAGTTCGTTGGCACTTGGCTAAGGTCACTCATTCAATGAACATTGGGACAACAAATCAATCTTGGACATGCTGCTACAAATTGTGCTTCAGGGTCGATATTTGTATAATTTTTCTTTGGGGCGTTGACAAAAATCATTTGTTGCCCCTTCGTGTTTGGTTTACCTTGCTCTGCAGATAATCGAGACATGATTCATTTCAATTTCAAAGCCTTAAAAAAAAACCGTTTAAAATGTTCTTTTAAATACCTAAATATCAACACAATATTTTTACCGTTTATCTTCTTGCTATCAATATAAAATAGCAGTTGACTCAATATATTGCTTATTTTAGTTAGATTTGAAATGCTTTTTCGTTTAACGTGTCAGGTAAATCTGTCAACTTTTTTTACATTAATAACAATTATAGATTTTTTATTCAATTTTAGCGGGATATAAAATTGTCAGTTTTAATCTAAATTCGGTTCATTAAAATTGTATACAATGCTTAGACACAGACAGTTAAATGCATTCGCTTGGGTGCGCTATATGGCCTCATATCAGACGAATCATGGCTACCGGAAATTGCGCTGTATCAAGAACTACTACGATGTGCTTAAAGTTCCCGTTAACTGCGACAAATCGGATATCAAACGAGCTTATATCGAGCTATCGAAGAAATATCATCCCGATGGCAGCAGCCAGACGAGCGATTCCGAAGAGTTTATCAAAGTTTGCGAGGCTTACAAGATACTTTCCAAGCGTGTTTCGCGTGAGAGCTATAATAACCGCTTGAGGTCACAGTTCTATATGGTGCCACCCGTGGACATCAGCTATATGAACCAGAACATTCACAAGTCCTGGAAAAAGTATCAGGCAGCCATGCGGAATAAACAATTTGGTCACAATATACCCAGTTTCCATGGATCCAGCATCGTCCATAAGAAGCCAAAGGTTATCAAATCAAAAAGCATGAATTCTATGTTATCAGTGATTCCATCAATAAATGCTGGTGATGACAGCGACGACAAAAGAAGCCTTCGTAAAACTTATCCCTTCAAGGGTTCGGGTAAAAGCTCCAAATTATTCACCTACTATATAACAGGCTTTAGCATAGTAGGGGTACTCCTGGCAACCGAATTTTTTAAGAAGCACATGTGCCATTCGACTGGACCTTCTCTATAAAATTTTCTTTGACTCTGCTTTCTCCGCGTACGTCAGCCGATCCCAGTATATATATATATAGCATTTCAGAAGTCTGTAACCAAAATTTTTGTAGTTTTCGTTTTATCCTGCATGTCCCAACAGGAACTGTAACCATGCCATGAAAGTTTTAGGTCAAATAATATACAAATCCTATGTTTTATCGAACTCAACGTCTTTTATTTGGCATTGAGGAACTGAGCGTTCCCGCTGATGTGGCAACTTGTGTGCTACAGAAAAGAACAATGGATAACAGGTTTCGGAGACAACTTGTAGTTCAGTTCAGTTCGGTTCACAGCGGCAGCTATTAAAAAGAAACAACTATGATGAAATTTAGCACAATTTATCTTGTCGTTGCCGTTATCAACTATGATAATACGTTTGTCACGAGATTTATGCAACTTTTTTAAAACTTTTTGCGACATCTGGCACTGCTCTATGAAATATTTTCTGCAAACATATATATAAGGACTTGAGAAACAAATCATTTAGATTGATTGTTGTAATATCTACACTGAAAAAAAAGACCAACTTCTAAAATCAAAAACATTCATCTTAAATATTTTGTTCTTATAGTAAGATTATTTTAAGACCAAATTACTAAAACTAAGATTATTAATCTAAAAAATCTTAATATAGGAATAAAAATCTTAAATTGTTAGGAAAGTATAAATAGTCGAATCAAACAAATTGTTGCCCCGTGGCGCTCTGGTTAGAGAGACCGCTTCAGTTGTGAAGCAGTAGGCGGCGGTTCGAATCCCACTCGTAACAAATTAATATAACATTTATAAAATTACTAAAACTGAATAAAATGTAAATAAATGAAAATTAAAAAAAAAAATTATAAATATAACAAATAATTTTATTTTTTGATTTTAATTTTAAGAACATTTATTCTTAAAATTAGAACTTGGTCTTATTTAAGATGTTCTTAATATCAAGATGTGTTCTCTTAATTTAAGAAAATTTTTTTGAGACCAAAAATCTTAGTTCTGAGACCAAAATCTTGATTTTAGAACATTTTTTTTATCAGTGTACCGCTTATTTGTGTCTATTTTAAGCTGGAGATTTTTAAATTTGGTACAAATTTTACCCTAAATACATTTAAGTCAAAAGTGGGGAGACAAGCGTATGTCAAATTCGGAGTCAAATATTTAGAGCCTTTTTCTATTTTTTGTTTTCATAACTATAACGATCGAATTGCTTTGGCTATAACTTCCGCAGAGCTTAGACCGAGCGTGACCTTTCATATAAGTATGTGTACACCTGTATCTGTATCTGAGAAACAATCAGTTAGTTAATAAATAGATACATATTTTTAAGCTTAAATATGTTATATTATTATATTATCAAGTTGAATTGGAACGTACAGTGGCAGCCGTTATGTTTAAATTTCAGCCCCGTCGCACTGGCAATCTCAAGGCAAGCGGCTCTCAAGCGTATCGACTCTTAAAAGAAGTTTTGGTCCCTCTCTTAGAAGAAGCTGCTAGTCTGTTTGCTCAGAGACAGCAGAGCTTAGAACAGCGACGGACAGTTGAGACCGTTAGTCAGGCGGTAATAATAGTTTGTTAATTTGTGTATTGTATGTATTTATTATTATTATTATTATAATTTTGTTAGATATTGGCTACGTGTATTTTGTTATGTTTGTTTATCTTTTCCGGCTGACAGCAGTTGATAAATTACGAGGAGTATTTGCTTTGGAAGTATATTTCTGGAATGACACTGCAAGGCAGGCTGATCAAATACAGATACAGATACAGATAATACAGCTGTTATAGATGTCGATTTTTGCGAATCCTAAATACCACATAAATCAATATTTCTCATTCTCATTCTCATCGAATTCAATCTGTGCCTCTGTCCCTGTCTCTGTCTCTGGATCTGAATCTCAATCTGATTCCATGGCGCATGCGCAGCGGTGCGGTGCGATAAAGAGCGTTGAAATTATGTTCTGTCGCTTGTCGCACCACTAAATAAATACATGCTGTGAACTCAGCCATAATGAAGCCTACTACATGTATGAATGCATAAAAAGCAAACCCAAAATCGTATCAGCAAGGCGTAAGAAAAAAAAATAACAAAAGGTATTAAAAAAAAAGAACAACATGAAAAAATGGCTTAAAATTTATTGAACGCTGACGGCTTTTTAATGAAAATCACTGGCTACCAAAAGTGAATTAATGAAGTTGTGTGTGCGTCTGTCTGAATGTTTGTGTCGATGTACAAGTTCTGTGCCAGTTCAATATCGTTTTCAGTTTCTGTGCCGGCTTAAGTTCAAAAGCAACATATACACGTTGCTATCAGCAAAATCAATATGCTAACTATATGTCATGTGTGTGTGTGTGTGTGTGCATGTGTGCATATGTCATGCGCAGATTGATCAGCATATGAATTAATTTAGCATAAGAATCAAAACGTTTCTCTAATGAAAATTGTTTGGTTTATTGCCGATTCATTCATTCATTCAGTCAAACATGTTCGACATGGCTTATTTGACTATTTTGATATTTTATCATACTGTTTTTTTTTTTTTTTTTTGTTATTTATTTTTTTCGTTTCAATATTTAATCTTAATAAACATTTGGCAAGTGTGAGGCAGCCCAGTTAAATTCGAATTTTATTGCACTGCCTTGGCTATTTATAACAACGTATTCATTTCGTTTTAGCATTTATATTCAATATATGTGCTGCTACCCTATATGCAGACAGTTTTTGATTTCGATGCTGACTCGAATTGTGATTCGGAATCGGAATCAGATTCACATGCAGATTTAACTGCCTCAATTTGTTAATGGGAAACTCTCACGCGCTACAACAAAAATAAAAATAACAACAACAACAACTTCATCATAAGCGCAAACTGTATGACATTTTAATTATGTTGCTGTCAAATTGTTGTTGCGTTGGCAGCGACAGCAGCAGAGGCTGCGACTGAGGCAGCGACAGAGACGGCGACAGCGACAGCGACTGCGACGAGTTTCAATTGTAATTAATAATATTTAATAACAGTCGTTGGCATCGCTGCCGTCAAGTGCACAGATTGAAATGTTATGGAAATGTTTTGTCATCGCATGAAATGGAGATGAGCCGCAATTCCATTGGACTCGCATTGAAAACAGTTACTGACAGTCAAAGTGATTACTTAAGTGATTGCTGGATAATATTATCTGAAACCTGTAGAAACAAAAATAAGTGTAACAGACTGTATAGACTTATTGTTTTGAGCAGAGACTGTTAACTAAGAATATTTTATGTTCCAGTCAAATATTCTTAAATTCTTATTTATTTAACTATATTATCAAGTTGATATCTATATTTTGTGGCTGCTGCTCATCTCTGAAATGAAAACAAGCAGCTTAAGTGGGTGGGTCAGTTGCGCATTTAATGGAAGATTGATGGCGCCGGAAGCGCAACGGCAACGAGGATGCGCCGTTGCTTTGAGTGACACTGATGTGGCCACTTGCAGTGCCAACACCCCCGCCAACCTCTCCGCAACCCTGCTACAAATCAATGGCAATGCAAGCATTGATAAATGATAATATTATAGTTCCGCAAACCGATGTCAGAGATAAACAAAAGTGCGCAAATATTTTGCACAAACAAATTGACTGATTAGAGAAATTATCAGTGAACGACCTTGATGTTTAGTTAATGTAACATCAAATGGAAATGTTGTGTTTCATTTGACCTCAGAAAAAAAAATACAAAATTGACGAGAATGCATTGCAAATAAATAAATTAAAAATAGTGCCTCTTCTTCGATAACGCGCTGTATTGAAAATTGAGTCAGTTTCCACAGAAACTGTGTCGCATGAGTCATTTGACATTATGTGCACAATTTCCGTAACTTTTAGACATATTGATAATAAATGGATGTTTAAAATGAGTAACTTGACAGGAGTGCGGTGTAAACAAGTTTTTTTTGAGGCGTTGCTTCCGTTATTTAAGACACATGTAGCAACTAAACAGAACAAACGAATAAATGAATGAATGAGTGCTGAGTGCTGAGTGTTGAGTGTTGACCGCTGAGTGCTGAGTGCTGGTGGGTGGCAACTGAGTACAACATGAGCAGCACGCGTAGCACAACAAAGACATTAAATTGAGTCATAAAACAGCACAAAGCAAACAACAATAATAACATTAACAACAGCAACAACAACAATAGCAGCGATAACAGGCAGATGTTGAGTTAAATGAGCTGCTGTTATTGTATTTATTATTGTTGTTGGCTTTTTTGCTCGCTTAACATGCGAATTAATGTACGCACTGTACACACACAGATACTTAACTGCAGATACTGATACAATCAGTTGAGATACAAATGTAGTTTCAGATACAAATGCAAACACTCAGAATCGAATGGAAACGAGTGCTCGCATCTAGGTATAGGGTGGGAGCGGTACAGTTCGTTTCAGATCGGACAGGCGCCGGCACCGAAGGCCAATAATGTTTGTTTAAATTTTTACTAAATATATATATATATATTTGTGTGTGTGTGTGTGTTTGTGTGTGGCGTACACACATTGCTTAAGCACAAATAAAACGTAATGAAGTGGATGGTTAAGTAGGAAATGTAAACTAGCATTCAAAAACAACAAGAAGCAACCGCTAAAACAACTTGCAAAAACAACAAGACAACAACATCGACAAGAGCACAACAACAACAAAAAGTATTAACGTGAATCAAAAGAACAGTCAGCGCTCATACATATGTTTTATTTCATTTTATTTTATTTTTTTTATTTTTTTCCATATTTTTGTACAGCATAATTTTTAATATTTATGTAGTTTTTGTGAAATAAAATAAATCAGCAGTGCAGCTGAGACGTCCAACTTTAGCTCCATCTCCAGACTTGAGGGTCTCCTTGCTCTGCTGATCACAATCCAAACATCATGTGTGGCATTCGCGTTATAAGGACTCAGTCGGTGCATTGAAACCAGTTGCCAATTGCCAGTGGCCAAGATCTGCCTCTGGGTCTGTGCTCTGGAAGCCGGCGCAATCGTTTGTACTTGTTAATGGCTTTGTACGCGTAATTATTTTGGCAAGAAGCCGTGTCGCCCCGATCACAGTTCGGTGCGAAAATAAGTAAAGCGGAAACGCGAACCTGGTCCAATTTTGGCCAGTATACGAGCATGTTTTGTATGTATATATGTAACCATGTTATAGTACATGTACTCGTACAACTCACTATAGCCTGTAGCCACTTGATCTGGTCGCTGGTGAAAGGCTCAATTGGGATTTGTTCTTGCGCATTCAAGTTGTTCATTTTCATTTTCGTTTTCGTTTTTGTTTTTATATTTAATTGGGTGTTTTTATTGGCTTTTAATGATACGCGAAATGATCGAAGCTCTTGGCCGCAGGTCATACGCTGCCCCTTTAAGTTTCCTCAGCGTTACCCAAATGCCACGCCCCGTGTCCAGGCACAATTCACCGCAAGTGATTGTTGCCCAAACTAGGCAGTTGCGATCTTACGATCAATAAAGAGCACAAACCTTTTTGAACCGCAATGAAAATTATAATATATATATTTTTATGCAATCTTTTTAATCAGTTAAATTAATTTTATAAAGCAATGGTAATTTTATTTATGCCGTTTGATTTCAAAAGCTGTAAACAACATGTTGTCGAGTTGGCAACATTATTTAGCAACATTTTATGTTAGCAGTATGTTGCAGCTTATAACAGTGTGTTATACTCAATTTAATAACAGTTAGTTGAGCTAAATTGATAAATAAAATTGATGAAATTATAAAACTATGATAAATGTTTTAAAAAATTGTTATGAGAATATATAAAATTTAATTCATTCCATTTATTCTTCCAGTATCTCAGAGCATTAGTACAGCTGGTAAGCGTCAAGAGATGACGGCAGCAGAATTTTGCGGCCCAGCTGATTGCCGACTGCGCTGCGAACTGCGAACTGAGTGCTGCTCACCTGCTCACCTGCTTGCTCTCAACTGAGCGACAGGTTGATCAGCAGCTTCTTTGCGGCGACTGAGTGGCTCTGTTATCGGCTACTGCCGCTGCCGCTGCCTCTGTCGCTGTCGCTGCCGCAGTCGCCGTTTCTACGGTTGGTATTGGTGTTGATGTTGCTGCTGGTATATAAACGAACGCGTCGCCCAGCGTCCAATCAAACAGACGACGCCTTCAAGTCTAGCTGCACGCACGAGAGTGGAGTTGGAGTCGTCGGCAAATTTCGTAACGTTTTTTTCGGTTTTGCACATATATTTTTTGAAAGCCTCTTTCCGCAACCAATAAACTGGTGATTCGCTCTAAGCCAACTCAAATTGTGGCAAACAAAATTTAAATTCAATTGAAATTATACCTAAAGTGTCTTAATTAAATTTAAAGCTGTCGTTTATGAAAAGCTTTTATTTAAATAATATTTAATACAAGTGAAATTTATACAAAGTGAAGTTATCACAAAAGTGAAAAAAAAAATATATATATTTTTAAAATAACATAATAAAGATGATGCAGCAAAGTGCAATACTTCCTCTGGCCATTATGCTGATCTCCTGCGGAGTGGCATTCGCCTGCCATGGAAAACTAATCGGTAAGTAGCCAGAAGTACACTCAAAAACTCACTTGACCAGCCCCAATTTTAGCACATTTTAATGTCGTTCATCAATTTGTATTCCAAAAGGCAGATTTAGGGCATTAAAAAAATCAAATGAAATAGACACTGCCTACACGACATGCATAAATAGATTTATTTTATTTATTTATTTAACTGCTTGTTGTGCGTTTTGTATTTGTTATTAGTTATCAGGCACGTTTTTGTCATTTGTTTTATGAATGAAATGAAATGAAAAAAGATCGTGCTGTTTATGAGCTGTTCGTCTGTTGAATTTTAGCAAATATTTGCCTACACAATGTATTGTTTAGTTAGTGTTTAGCGAAAGCCACATCAAATGCTTGTGAGTACCACACACAGCGTCAGTAAGTGCGAGGTGCGCTCAAGAACTTTGACATGTATTCAAAAGCTTAAATTCATCGCATGTTTGCTAAGCAACTTAGCTTATACTGTGACTTTGATACAACCCATTACATAAATTGTATAATTAATTATTAAGGGGAAGCAGCAAACTAAAGATTCATGGAAACCGGTTCAAATTTCCAGTTTATATAATATTTTAAATATAACGAAAACTTAATATGTTAAATTTATATACACACATTTATACTCATATATAAGAGCAGCCATTTTCGGTCAAACGACAAACTTCCAGGTGATCTAAGGCCAATCAACTCAAAAAATAAGCCTTTCACAACAGATATTTGATATAATTAAAAAAAAGTTTATTTAAAAAAAATATAATTATTTCAAAAACTTACCAAATACTTTTTTAGAAATCTCATTGAACTGACTCCACTTGAAGGTAATATTTGAATCCAATAAATGTACGATAAATAAAGTTAACTGATTGGATACAGATCTTTAAAATCTCGTAAAAAGCGCTTAAAAAATTATAATATCATTTAATTTGATGCCTTTGTGGCAAACGGGCGATAAGTGGATCAATGAAATGGCCAAAACGATTGCTAAGCAATTTTTTAATGGTTTTTGTGTTCTGCACAAGCTGGCGCCGAATTTATATTTTTTCAAACAGACGCAAATTTCAGTTGTTTGTTTAAATTGGTAATAAAAAAAAAGAGTTTTATAGTGCGCGTGTGTGTTTTGATTAATGATTGCTTTTACGCTTGGCCGTCAATATAAAGTTCTTGGAGTACGATTGTTGAGCGCATAATATCAACAAATTTTTAAACAATGGGACACACGAGCTGCAGAATTCATTGATATTGATTTCAATAATAATAGGAAAGAATCTAAGTTTGCTGCTAGTTAAATCGCACTTTGATCATAGCTAAATCAAAGAGCAGGACCCCATTAACTACAGCTTTTTATGAGTATCTGTCTGTGGTCGAATCGTTTTGTTGCGGCATCAATCAAAAGCTTGCCGTGCTAATAATGTAATTAAATATGTAGATGTGCGGGTAACAACAACTACTTGAACAACGAGCAACACTGGGTGATAATCAGTAAATGATAAATGAAACAAAACATGCTGCGGCCAACTTAAAGCATAACTGTGAGAATTAACTCGAGCTAAATGCGTCAGACGGTCTACTTTTTATGTTTTCCTTTTTGTTTTGCTTTGCCTGTGGACGCGACGTGTTGCAGGTTAACTTGAGGCAACTTCCCGTTGCAGCTCTCGCATTGTTCAAGGTGAAGTCAACGCCTGGCCCGAACTGCAGTTAAGCACTTGTTAACATATTGTTGGCATTTGGCTGCACTCTGTCTGCCTGGCCGAGAATCACCGAGCCAGATACAGAGCTTGAGAATCGTTGACTGAGGGCTGAGCAAGTTTGTTGCTTAAGTCTTTCGTTTCGAGCGACCAACGCTGAGTGCTAAAATTATTGGAAGCTGTTGACGTTCCGTTGTCAACATTATCTTGATTGTCAGCAGTTGATCATTCAGCTCAATACAGCTAAGCATATGTAAATGGGTCTAGTTGCGGAAACTGATCGACAGCTTTATGTGCAATTTGTCAGAGAAGGTAGTTCGCAAATTTGCATAGCGCCCCCCTCAATGCATTGTGTGATTGATGCATATTGACTTAAACAAACTTATAGCCTTACGGCAGGCGTATGAAATGTCCGGTGCGTTGATTTACTTACCGGTTTGCCTCAATGCTGCAAACTGATATTTATTTAAATGTACTCGGTTGTACATATGTACATATAATATGTATCTGAGCATATGAGTAGCATAATACTAACACGTCTTTAATTTGACAGCTGCGGTTGAGTTGAAAGCCCAACGGGTTCTGCAAAAAGACGCTCGCTCACTGCTATTTTTAGTTACCGCACTAACCTTGACAAAATACACTCACTAAGTTTTTTTGTTTAAGCCATAGCAAACACGATCAGCCAGGGCTGTTTCGGCAGCCAGATCTATTGACATCTAGACCCATATTTGTGCGAACGCCATTAAAGCGTAGCTGTAAATTTATTTGCTTTTTACTCGCTTACTGATCACGTCAAGTTGTTCGTTTCGCATTCTGCGAGGCACACTAATAAACTTGATCGACAGTCGACAGTCGACGGCGATGCCATGGTCAACCCAGAAAAAGTCCAGAGACGACCCGATTTAAATGCTCTCACGTATTGGAAGCATAATCAGCGCCCATCGGTTCAACTATTATAATAATTATTAAAAATTATTAAGCGAGCGTAATTATTTAAATGAAATGCGGCAGCATAAAGTGGCTACGCCCAGCAAGAGCGGTGCAAGGACCTACGTCACTAGCGCGTTGCAACGTCCGTTTCATGGTTTTCCCCAACTACCTTTTCATATGATACTCACGTACACAGGCCCAGGGATCGACTAATTAACACCCTGCGGCACTTTCGCATACTGTTTTATATGTTAACAATTGTGCGACTCGATAATAAATTTAAGATTAACCGAACACATTCATTATTCGAACTCTACAGTAAAAGGTAGAAGAGCCTTTGTCAGAGTCGGCTGCTTGTCGGTTGGCCAAACCTATTTATCTGGCCAAGTTGTTGCTGACACACTTCACACTCTTTGGCAGCGTCATGAGTCAGTGTCAGGCGCTGAAACAACAACAAATACTTGATAATAAAAACAGAATTAGCTAATGGACAAATGTTGGATTTTTAATTGACGCCTTTGAGCAGCACGCGCCGCATTGATTTTAAATGTTTATTGATTTCTTACTTATATTTTTGCTTTCTTTTTTTTTTTGTTCGACTTTTGTTAATTTTTTTTGTTTGTTTATATTTATTCGTGTTCTATTTCAATAGCATTCATTGCTCAAACTGGTTGACATTTAAGTGAAGAAAATAAAGTAACAATTAAATCATAAGATTGCTGATAGCAACACTTTATATAAGCATTGAAAGATATAACCTGAATATATGCCTACACGCGCACTTATATAAAAGCTTTAAACAAAAACTAAAAATGTTAATTTTTATAATTCGTTAAAGTCCACTAAAATTTCTTTAAATATAAATCAAGCCGACTTGAATGAAATTTCGACAAACTTTAAAACACAAAAAAACCGGCTCTCATGAGAGTTTAAAACCCCAACAGAAAGCATCATTAAGCTTACTCGACACACAAGACACGCATAAAAAAAAAACAAAAAAACTTAATATTTTAAGCATATTGATTTTGTTACATCCAAAAATAGAAATGATAGCATGTCCCCAAACTCATCTACATATTCTAATATATTTGATGCTAATTTCGATCCAATCATTTCAGCATCGGGCATCGGTACCGAGGAGAGATCAATCATCTTGCAGGAACACAATCGCCTGAGGCAACTTGTGGCCACCGGACGCTATCCGGGCCAGCCGGGTGCCGAGAATATGCGCGAAATCGTCTGGGATGACGAGCTGGCAGCCCGAGCCCAGCAATGGGCCGACAATTGCCAGTTCCGACACGATCCGCACCGCACAATAAGTAAGTTACAATTTTTCAATCCCTTGCACGAATTTCCTACCTCACATCATATTTGATATGCCGACAATACGACTACCGGCACTTTGGGCTGAGGTTTGCATGTTTTAATTTAAGTTTATGATAAATTATTTCATCTGGTCATCTGTGAATCTATAAAATACTAATACTAACCAGCATGCCTACCACATCTAGTCTTGTTTTATCCACCTAAGCATTTATTTTGACCAAGTTAACTCATTGTTTTAACTTTCTTAACTAGATCGCTTTACCATGGGCCAAAATTTGGCAGTTATTTGGAGCACTGCACCACTTGATCCTGATGATGGTGACTTTCCCTCGCGCATTCAAAACTGGTTCAATGAGGTGCAAAAGTATTCGTTTGGAGACGCCTGGTCACCCAAAACTGGACACTACTCGCAGCTAGTTTGGGGTGAGACAAGTCTGGTGGGCTGCGGTTTTGCCGAGTACAAGGACAACGTCAAATACAACAAACTCTATGTGTGCAACTATGGACCTGGGTAAGCATAAACTATTTGCAATCAAACAAATAAAAACAAATTTTAACTGTTTTAATTTTTGCAATTCCACAGTGGCAACGTTGTCGGCTATAATCCCTATGAGGTTGGCAAGCCTTCGTGCTCCACTTATGGCATGAAGCCATCGTCTCGGTATCAAGGTCTCTGCGCTGCACCCGGTGCAACTCCAGCAGTGTCGAATAGCGTCTATGGCGGCAATACATTTGAAACGTATGAGTACAGCTACAACTCAGCTACAACACTTAATAGCAACAGCAACCAGAACAATAACCACAACAAGCCGACTAACAACATTAACAAGAGCCTATTACCAAACAAGAGCAACAACCACAACAACAACAACCGAAACTACAATAATCCCCATACCCAATTTGCCTACTCCTCCCCTAAATTCCCCACACAGGCAGCGGCAGCATCAGCATCAGCGACGTCGTCTGGTGGCAGCTCCTTTGGCACGAAGACACGTGGCGGCAGCCAGGCCTATACAACGGAGAACAATCAGCAGTCCGGCAAGTACAAGCACAAGCTTGAGGCATATCGGCCCAGTGCGGCCGAGTTCGAGAAGTCCGTACAGAAGCACACAATACTTCGCACCTATATAGAGCAGAATCCAGCGGTACTTCCCGATCAGCAGGGAGCGGTAGCGGTAGCGGAAGCGGAGGCATCCAGCACTCAGAAGCCGAGTCGTGGTTGGAGCCTCTTGTCTTGGCGAGGCTAAAACGCCCACACTGCCACGCCCCACGCCCCATTTGCCGCAGAATGTATTAGCTCACCGCGCAGTAATAACTACTATGTAGTATCATTAGAACCATCTTTGACTCTGAGTTTCAAACTACCATTTCTTTTCTGGTATCTCAGGCAACCAGACAATTTCTAGCGCATACTCGTATATAGAAAATAAAATAACATTCCCATAAAGAAATTGCCATATGATGTAACATATACATTTAAGTGCTACGATACTTGCTAATTTTGGAATTATATATTTTTTAAATTATTTATATTGTATTATTAATAGTATATCAGTTGCTATATGTTTTAGCTCTTTGTATAACTCACACTGCCCCAAAACACGTATCATTAGCATATGAGTCATCAATTCAAATCAATCCCGAATATTTGTATCAAATGTTTGTATCAAAAATGTCAAATCTAAATTTCCATTCAAAGGCGCATAACATCAATCCCATATTGTGTATACTATTGTGTTCAAGCAAATAAAACAGCAAGATGATATATTAATATAAAAACATTGACTTTTCTTTATGTAAATATAACCGTATTAGCATATTTAAGGATATGAATTTAAAGAACATAATAAACACTTGATTTTACAAATTTTCAATGTGCAATAAAAGCTCACCTAGCATCTGTCTATTGTAAATGCATCTATTTATTAGCTTCAACCTAGAAAACTTAGATATAGGGATAAATCTAATGAACGTAGACTACCTGTGATGGATACAATGCGATTACAATGCTCCCTACCTATTTACTATTAGATAATGAATGAACTTTCGCTCTATAGCTTCAGAATTATCTGTATACAACGATAGATAATTTTGCTAAAAAACTAGTAGATAATGAATGAACTTTCGCTCTTTAGCTTCAGAATTATCTGTATACAAATATACATAATAATGCTATATAAAAAAAATATGAAAAGTGATAAAAAAAATAATTTACTGCTGAAACTTTCACTCGAACTATATAGATTTTGTTTAAGTATATTTTTATTCACATGTGTTCAGATAAATATAATTCTCCGCGTATTAACATATAGCTATATATTCAGTGCATAACAAGAGCCTACACAATAATAAACAATCTTCAGAGCGAGAATAGATTATATTTATAATACTTTTGCTTGCTTACCTCGGAGTATCTAAGCATAATAAACCCAAGCCAAAAACCCAATGAGCTGTTATCTATATAGATTGCATTAGTGTAAAGTGGTATCAGATGGTATTAACAATAATCACTTGATTACCTAACAATCTCTGGGTTTTTGCTCATTGCTGTAGTGTCAGTTTGGCAGTTAGTTAGAGTCATATCTGTCCATGAAAAAGGTTCTGGATGATGTGTCACAGGTGGCACTTATGTCTCTGACCTTGCCAAACAGGTACTACAATAATTTCGATACAACGCCGTTACAGAAATTTGTGCCTGGAGAAAATAATGAAGTTTTCATTCCCATCAGCTGGCCCGCTAGGATCTTAAAAGTCATTATTAATTCGAAAAATATATAATTTATTCAATAAAGATTATAATTATGAAGCATTATGTATGGAAATTAAGTTATGTTACTTATAGCACAAACATTTTCTGAAAACATGAAAGACTGTTGTGTATTACTTTGGAAGCAAGTGCAGTGAGCATTAAAATAGCAGAAAATGAACTCATATTTTATAATATACCCACGAGAAACAACAAACATTTTTAAAATAAATTTAGTCATTTTTGGATTTTATCATATTGCATATCAAAAGAAAATGCATCAAATTAAATAGGCTTTGTATTTTTATATTTTTTAATATTAAGTTTAGTCGGCGAAAATAAACTCTAAAGTTTAGATCGACAGTTTCCATATTTTCAAAGTATTAAACTAGATATCAAAAATTTCAGACCTTTTCTTCTGGTTGTACTATAGATACATATTTAAACTTTTAGTAAACTCAAAAAGTAAAAATCTTGAGTTATGATTATTGCGTTAACGATTTACGTTTTTCGTACTTATTCACAATTCCATCTCAGAGTCCGTCGTATAAACTTTAAATTGTAAGCACTAAGAGCAATAGTGAACATGCACTGCGCATGTGTGAGTGTAAGCTTTTGAGCACTTGGTCAGGGCGTCTGCTGAATGCCAGCTGAATATGGAGAGAGCAGTTGAGAGAGTCAAAATGATAACAGCTCAAGTGCCTGAGTTAGAGACTCGCTTTGTATTCACTTGACGTAATAATGAAGTTACAGTCGGGGAACAATTAATGCGGATGTATGCACGAAATGCGATAACAATAATAGCACTCATACATTGCAGAATAGTGGGAAAGTAGATTTAGATAGCTAATGGAATTAGTATACTGCTCTGTGGCTGAATTAATCTTACGTTAAGCTAAGGATACATTGAGTACTTTGCACCTGTTCAAGGTCGTTGAGCTATGCAAGTTCTGTCAAATGATAACGTCAACTGAGTGTAATCTTAAACTGAGCTCACTTTATATTTTTCGCAATTTAAAGCTTATAAATTGCGCACAGAAGGGCAATCCGATTTGATATTTGACCCGCACCTTATCTGGGTACTTGTCCCCAGTATTGTTCTCTTTATAATTGTGCAGTTTATCTGCTTGTTAGCTGTCCCCAGTGTGACAGTCTTATGGCACTCTTCTATTATATCGTATTCATAAATGGCAATATATTTTTTGCATATACTTCAGACTACACAAACACACTCATAAAATGAATGTCAATTTCATGTATGACACGAAATTAAGATAGGCGAGAAGTCCTGTCAACTGCTTTATCGGAATCATGCAATCATATGACAGCTATAAAACATATGAAGGGGTAAATCATGGCAATGCTTTATAGTATTGCTGTATTTACTCACACACCGCTCACTTTTACTCGCTCCTTGACAATGGACAAGAATGCCAAATGGTGGACAGATTGTAACTTTTGTTTGACCACACCGAACGCACTTCATCATCTTGAGCACTCACGGAGGCTGGCAGCGTGAAATTAACTGCCAGAGTCCTGCTTGGCAGGACAACTTTTATTTATACATTGCCATGGTCATACATTAAATTATGACGCTCACTCTGCCGGACAAAGTGTCGTTTACTGTCACACCAAGATGCCGAGCCTGATGCTGATTCTTATTCTTATTTGGATACCCTTCTCACACCAGACAGTCCATGATGCACTGTGCACTCATGGGAAAATGGGAAAGCCTTTTCTTTTCTCTTTATACAAATGTCACTTTGCTGCAGCTGTCACTGCTGAAATGCAATATTTGAGCTTATGCGTGAAAGAGTTTTCTTTACAAAGAGAAAAATTAAATTTATTGCCACTGTATAATTAAGCAGCCTCAAATTTGCCTCAAGTTGCGAAGTCGCACAAAATCTTATAGGCAAATTTTATTTTATTAACAATAATAATAATTTTATTACTACTATAATTTAAAAAACCTTTTAGAATTTTTGTTCTTAGCCCCTTATATTTTATATTTTTCCTGCAACAAATTAAAGCTGCAAACTTATTTTGCTGCATACTTTTAAGCGCAACAATTAAAAAGTAGCTGATTATTCTATGTATTTGACTGACTGTATTATGGTAATAAACTTAAGTATTGTATTCATATTTAATTCCAAACTGAAAAAAGAACTTAAAAGGCCAGCACTTAACTAACATCTGATTATCTAAATGAGCATCTAAGAAATCTGCAGATTCTTGTGCACGACAACAAGATACTATGAGTGATAATTTCCAAGAAATTACTGGATAAGGTGACTATTATTTTTTTGTATCATAAACTTAAGCCAAAATGACTAAAGAGTGGTTATCTACACAGATTGCATTGGTAGAAAATAGTAAACCATGATTATAATTATAATCGCTTGATTGCATAAGATTCTTCGTGGTAGATCGGCAAGTATATATAAGCGTGGTCGGATTTTGTTTGGAATAGTCACTGCATATCTTCTAAATCAGCATGTTTGCAACACCTCTTCGTCAGCCCAGCAGCAGGCAGTTGCCGTCAGCGACTATGCCACACCTTTATGAGATTACCGATAAGGGATATGGCAAGGATGCAGTCAAGTTGATGCACGTCAGTCGCAAAGGAGCCATGCATTCCATTCAAGAATGCGAGGTGGGCACACACCTCAAGCTCTACAGTAACAAGGACTTTCTTCAGGGTGACAATTTAGATATTGTAGCTACCGATTCCCAAAAGAATACCGTCTATCTTCTTGCAAAGAAGTATGGCTTGGAGAGTCCTGAGAAGTTTGCATTGATCCTAGCGAGGCACTTTCTAAATAAATATTCACATGTGGAGGAGGCTCATGTGCATGTGGAAGCCTATCCTTGGCAACGCATTCGCCAGGAGAATGCCAGCACCAAGGGATCCAATGACAATCATCAGTTGCATAATCACGCCTTTATCTTTACACCCACTGCGACGCATTTCTGCGATGTGATTGTGAGGCGTCACGGTGAGTCTAACGTTAGACAATTTAAGTAGCAAGTAACCAGCCAAAACTATTTATTTTCAGATCCCAAACAGACTGTTATTAGTGGCATTAAAGGACTTCGCGTGCTTAAGACTACCCAATCATCGTTTACGAATTTTGTGGACGATGAGTATCGCACGCTGGCCGATCAGCACGATCGCATCTTTAGCACGGTTGTGGAATGCTCCTGGGAGTATTCATGTATTGAGAATCTCAACTTTATCCAAGCCTGGGAGTCAGTGAAGGATATTGTGCTAGAAAAATTTGCTGGAGATCCGAAGGTTGGCATCGCCTCACCCTCAGTGCAACACACACTATATCTCACCGAGAAGCAGGTTCTAGATACTCTGCCACAGGTGGCTGTCGTCTCTATGAGCTTGCCCAACAAACACTACTTCAATTTCGATACAAAACCGTTCCAGCAGCTAGTTCCTGGCGACAACAATGAGGTTTTCATACCCGTTGACAAACCACACGGCACGATCTATGCTCAACTGTCACGCAAGGATCTTAAAAGTCATCTGTAGATAAAAAATTAGAAAGCTGATATGTTTTTCGTTATTTTATGTTTGTAAATTTAAATAAAGTATAAATCCAAAAATTTTAACAGTTTAAATCAAAGAATAACAACGTAAACGGTATCAGAACCGTAAATCAAAACTAACCGTTTAATTTTTAGTACCGAAAATGAAACCGAAACTGAAATTGTACCGGTACGGTTGCTGGTACCGGTATGGTTGTGGTAAAGTTGCTAGGTCATAGAGTTGACAAACTTCCAACTGTCATAACTTGATGAAAACTGATCAGATTTTCAATTGGAATGCAATTTTGATCCTGATTCGGTCTCTTAATTCATACTGCATTTAAACTTTTTGCATTTAGAAAATTTGTTCATTTTTCGACTATCGAAGCCATGGTTCTATGTTGATGGTAAGGGTCCCCCCTTTGAAATTTTGAAAATTCAAAATTTTAAATCTCAAGTTTTTACTTTTAATCAACTCCTTATATCGTAATTAGTATAAAACGACACTTTAAACTTAATTCTGAAGACTTTCATTTTCTTGTAAAAAATCATGTCAAAATTAAGAAATATTTTGACTTGTAAAGTTGCTAGGTCAGAGGCTTGAGTAATTTCGAACTGTCATAACTTTGGCAAAACTTAACCGATTTTCAAGCGGAATGTCATTATGATCATGGTTTGGCCTCTTAATTCATTCTGTATTCAAATTTTGCTCATTTAGAAAAATTAATTATTTTTGACCAAAATTCGATTTTGATGGTAAGGGGGGACCCTTTGAAATTTAGAAAGTTCAAAATTTTAAATCTCAAATTTTTAGTTTTAATCAACTCCTTATATCGTAATTAGTATAAAACGACACTTTAAACTTGATTCTGAAGACTTTCATTTTCTTGTAAAAAATCATGTCAAAATTAAGAAATATTTTGACTTGTTAAGTTGCTAGATCAGAGGCATCAGCAACTTCGAACTGTCATAACTTTGGCAAAACTTTAGCGATTTTCAAGCGGAATATAATTTAAATCATGGTTTGGTCACTTTATTCATTCTGAATTCAAATTTGGTTCATTTGGAAAATTTTATTATTTTTCGACTATCGAAGCCATGGTTCTATGTTGATGGTAACGATGGTAATTTCGAAAAATCGAAATTTTAAATCTTAAGTTTTTACTTTAAATCAACTCCTTATATCGTAATTCGTATAAAACGACACTTTAAACTTGATTCTGACGGCTTTTGGTGTAGCGTTACGTACCGGTACTGATACCGAAACCAAAAGAAGAAAACTGAAGTATAACCTTTTACTCTACTATAAGTTGATTAATTTATTTCTCAAATAGTTGACGGCATTTATATATTTTAAAGCTATTTCTCCTAATTTCAAAGAATTGTTTTTCACATTTTGATATATGCTTAAGTTATTAGGGCAATAGATTTTATTAAGTTTTGAGGATATTTGTGTGTGCTTTTGGGCTATTTGATTGTCATTGCATGTGCAGAAGGTGTGTACTCTGGGAAATCATAAACAATAAAGCCACTACCCTCTTTCCACCATCGCAAAGAAGTAAAAAGCATTGAAATGAAACAATATAAATATATTGTTATATGTATTTGCGCATATGTATTAAACATATCTGTGTGAACACTTGTGTAGTGATGAAGAAAAAGTATATATTGAAAAAGTTTTTCAATTTCAGTGAAGCTTTTATTTTATATGCAAAGATATCACGCAGACACCCCAGAATCCCAGAACATCCAAATTCCCCGCCCCCGTCCCCCTGCAACAGCAGCCAATGCATGCAGCAACCAAAACTATTTTGTTCCAAAAGAGAAATCCTCACACACAAAATTAGAAATACGAAGCCCGGCAACAAAACGCAAATTGTAAGCAATAAGCGAAAATGAAATGAAAAATCATGAATGGCCACAAGAAGTGAGCGGGGGGGACTAGCAAAAGAGAAAGCGGGTTATCAGTGAAATCAAACCAAAAAAGCATTTGGCGAATATTATTGGTAGCTTGGGCGCAGAATGCAGTCAGAGTCCGAGTTTTGCATGCTCTGTGCTGTTGGCCGTGAAATGGAAAGCGAATGGCAGCATAAGCTGAAAATTACCAAAACCAAACGCATTTGTATAGAATAACCGCACCAATCTCCATACTCCTTTCTCTTCCTTACCCTTCCACAGTCGCTACTGCATTTGGGAATAAAATCGAAATAGGACGAGTGGAGCAGACGAAGCGTGATATGGATTTTCCAGTGAACTCTTTTATTTTGTTTACATTACTCTCCGCTGTTTCGTTTGAATCTCCTGCTGTAACGGTTCGTAGGATACCTGTATTCTCACACCACAGATTTAAATTTTTCGCTTAGAAAGTTACAAAAATGATTTTTTATACACTATGCAATTTGTTTAGTCTATCTTCAACTCTTTATGATGGCACTCAACACTGTGATTTTGCTGAGTAAAACTAAAAATAGTGAGACTAAAAATAGTTACACATAACAGTCAAATAAACCTTAACATTGTGAGGCTACGGACAAACAGGTCCATAAATCCACCAGATAAGCATGGCGCTTACGCAGAAATTATTTATTTTAATATTTTGTTATTCATCAACTTAACTAAACGATAAGCATACGCATTAATGCTTATATGACTTTATGATGTACTTTAAAAGTATGAACTACCATATTATCTGTTAAGTACCAATAAATGTTGACGAGCTGTGTACCGGGTTACCTTTCCAAAATCTCTCTTATTATCTGGCATTAGACTTAATTTTAATTATTTTAAAAATGCTAAGCAGCGGTTCTATAATCATACAATATCAAAGTTGATTAAAAAATGTTAAAAAATGATGTAGCACAAAGGAAACATTGATTTAATTTATACACTCATATAACATTTTCTTGTTTCTTGGAATTTTACAAAATAAAATCTATATCGGTTATAAAAAGATCAAAGAAATATTATTCAGTTATTATGTTATACCACAGAAAATTTTTGTTTTTCTTTGTCATTTCAGAATATGTGTTTTTTAAGATTCAGTACTGTCACAAACCACATAAAAAGGCAATACAATCAATCTATCGTTAAATCAAAAATACAATTGAAGTAATAAGTCCAGCGAAACGAGCACTTAATTCAAAAAGTCAACTTTATGGCCAAGAAAAGTACTAAATAAAAAATGGGTAAACAATTTGTGAAAACACCTGATCCGTTCCAGGTATAGTTTAATTTGACTGGCTTGTGCAAAATATTTTGAGCGTCTATGTTCAATGTGAAACTCATCATATTTACATAATTTTCGGTCAGGAAGTGTAGGCCAATCAGTAAGCCAATCAACACTATTATTGTATCTAATAAAAGCTCAACCGCAGAGATTGGTCAATATTGTAAGCGACAGTTGCTCTCTTTCCCTCTAAAAGTTCTATTCCATCCTTTCAAATATCCATCATCAACACTCCCAGCACGTAATCATATTTTATGGGCGTTAATCAGTGGGTTGGGATTTGGGATAGTTGTGAATGTTGGGCATAATTTTGAGTTACATATATTTATTTTTTAATCCGATTGCCGACGTTAGTTCAAAGAATACACTACAGAGTAATAAAAAAAAATCAAATACGAGAATATTTAAAAATAAAATGCTTGCTTCTAGCTAGGGCAAATAAATTGTTCTAAAATGATCTGCATTTTATTTGAACAGAAAATATGCAAAGAACCAAAAACATAAATACCAAAAAAATACAATTGCTTAAACTCAATGTCAAAATACCCTTAAGCTTATTTCTAAATTTCATCAATGTGTTTTTCAATGGCCATAAGACGACAAATTTTGGTAAATTAAGACAAATAATTGTGATTTCTTGACTTATTGATTTAACCACAATATTGCTTAAATGTATTTGTTGAACTGGCATAACTTAGGAATTGTGTGTGTTAATGATTCCCCAGTCAAAACTTGCTGTTAATTGTTTAATTCCAACCGTTGCTGCTCGCCTGCAGTCCTTGTAATTCCAATCCAGCTATTGTGATTACCAAAATTGTTGCAAACTTGTTGAACAGTAAATAATTGTATTTCACTTCTAAAGCATCTGATACAATACAATACAATAATATTCATAGAGTTAGTATTGTTGTTGTTGGTTTGATTTACCAGCCGCAAGTCTGCAGCGGATGTTGCCACAATGCTGCAACAACTGGCAACACTTTAGCTCCAAGCAGAACTGAACTTTTGTGGTCTTCTTCCTCCCTCTCTCTCTCTCTCTATCTCACTCTTTTTGCGTGTGTGTGAACAATTGGCAAAATGATGCAAATGTGCCTGCTGTTCTTCATCTTTCCCTAATTGTTGTTGCAGCATGTGCAGTGGCGTAATTAATTTGAAACGGCGCCAACATCGGATGTGAATGCCTCTCTCTCATATGCTAATTGTGCTCATCCGCATCCGCATCCACATCCACATCCGCATCCGGAAAATGCTTAAATTTTCCCATTTTACCATTGATGAACTTGTCAGTTTGAAAAAGAAAATAATTTACAACATGCAACAATTTTCATTTCAATATCAAAATGAACTTTATTGCTTTTAATATTTGCATTATTTCTCAATTTGCTGTGCAAATTTTTATATTGCACCATTTCGTGCAGCTGCCGCAAACACATACATACACAACACGCACACACACACACACACACACCAAGACCAAGAAACGCCCAAAGCAATTGTTGTCACTTTGAACAGCAGCTGCTTAAAATTCAATAAAAGAAAAGCGAGTGCGCATGCAAATTGCGCCTAATAAAAGCCATATTTAGGTATACAGCATGCTGTCAATATTATTTGTACATAAGTACCAACATACATATATGAAGCTGTATTAGTTTTAAAGCAGTTAAAATCGATATGTAAAAATATTGTCAAACTTTAAGATTTTCATAATATTTTTCGGTTCAATTTTAAAATAGGCAAATGTTGGAGAAAAGATAAAATCTCAAATCCTTACATTCTTAAAGCTTTTTTTGCAACTCACGTAATGCTGTATAAAGCATTTATGTGCATTAGTTGATTTATCATTCAGGTCGCGTTCAGTACATCAACATTTACAGCTACAGTAAGACAAAAGAAACACGCACACACACATGCGTACACAGGGTTGTGTGGGTCTTGTCAATTGTCACTTTTGCTGCCCGATTTTAAAATGTATTTTTTTTTAAGATTTTTGGGGCTTCTGGAACCCAGCTGAGAGCCGTTGAAAGTACTGCCCATTTTGGAGAGCTACTGATGGCTGTTTGCTCTAATGCTTGGCACTAATGAAAAAGTTTTTATTGCCACCGCACACATGCGTGAACTTTGAAATTCCGAATTCAGAATAAGATGCCAACTATGGGGCAGGTCCTGGAACCAGTGGCATAATAAATGAACTGCAAAGAGGCGTGCCCAAGACACAGATGCCTCTGGAGATTGATGACATTCGCCCAAAAGCAGCAGGCAGGTCGAGGCTTTCACATCTAATTAAAAAACACAAGAGCTTCAAATCAAGCAGCATATATTACAGAGGTGTAGCCTCTCTGTGGTACCACAAACGACTCACATTACTCATACGTTATAAACACATTAAAGCAGCTGGCAACTTACGAATGAAATCTAAACAATAATTACACATGCGACCCGGCAGGCAACCTCAGTGCAGCTTTACTGTTGTCAGACATATGTTCAGACGATAGCTCCCTGGAGAGGCCAGCTACGAGCTCAAGCTCGAAGCCAACACTGAGGCTGAGCAAGAGGCTAGCCATAAACGTAAGTGAATTAACCATTCAACTAACATTATGGCCATTAAATCATTTTTGCAAGCACCACATGCGATGGGCCAGCAAAAGCGAGGCAACCCCAGCAAATGGTTGAGAGAGCCGTGCCCCGTTGATGCCACATTTTGGGGCGTGTTGTGAGCGTACACATCACACACATTTACTTTGGGGCGCAACCGCATATAAAAGAACTTGTGTACTAATTTGTTGCGCCTACCCTTGCCCCAGCCATGCCCAAAAATGCGATCCGTGCGTTTGTCCTGCAATTGAAATTCAACTACAAAGTGTAAATGAAAGGAGTGTGGTCCGAAAAAGTGTTTACAGCTCTTCCATAAATATCGTTGCACACGCAATGTCGCCCGCTGAGTTGCCAACACCTCGCTCGGGTGTGGCAACACTTTGGGGCACAACACAGGCAGGAATTAGATGCACCAACTCGCCCAAGTCAGGCCAGCAAGCGAATCTCTAAGGTAATATATAAACGAAGGCAATAAAAAGGCGTGAAACTGTTTTTTTTTCTATCAGACGCCGGACAAAATTAATTTACAACATTTAATTTTTAATTTCTGCAACTATAATAATAGTCAATATAGTCAACAATAGAAACAAGCTAAAAGAAAACATCGATAAAGTCAGCACAAATCTCTAGACCAGGAATTGTTCGCAATTCTTATCTTTATGCGGATCCTGATCAAATATTTATATTGCAAAAAGTGGCATGCAATATATTTCTTAACGACCAGTGTGTGAGCAACAAAATGAGCCGTAAAGCAATCAATTTTCCATGTGTTTTCTTCTACTTATACTGAAAATGTACTTGAAAATGCAAATATATACAAAATCATACAATCTGAGCACATCACAATCGCAGACATGTTCAGGTACAGGCAGACGGGATTTTAACAGGTTTTATTTATTTGCATTTTACATTTTTACAATTTCACAATTTCACAATTTTACAACTGAATTGTGCGTGCGAAAAATGAATGTAAACAATTATCAGCCTTTGATAAATATGATATATAATTGTAAATATTTGCTGGCGCGCACGTATGCCAAAAATAAATAGGAAGCCAACGCATACGAGCCATAATACGAGTAAATAAAAAATACAATACACATACACGAAACGTGCTGCTGTCAACGTTTGTAATTTTTAATAACAACTTCAATAATTTATGGCAGCAACTTTGAACACAAGCTACGATTACTACATATGAGTTGGGACAAGAGTGATCGATATCATTTCTTATATCTGATATCATTTTAAATTAAAAATAAGTAAATGTAGTTCTCTGACATTTTACTGTCTGTTTAAATTCTAGGCAAAATACACATCTATTAGTTTCAACTGTAAATTGATGACCCGACTCAGTCTACAGGTCGCTAGACTTAAAGCAGGGTCACTTTGACGGTTAGCAACCCAAAAAAAATTTCACAAACAGCAGAAAAAATGCTAAGAGGGTTGTGTAAAATTATTTTGCTTTCGGCGTCGAAAACTGTATGAAATTAGTTTAAAGGGTGCATAAAATTATGGAAATGTGAAAAGCGAGGGCGACACAAAAGGGGTGTGGCAAGGAATATGTTAACTAAGTATAAGTATCAGCAGCATATGCTAGCCGAAAATATAATTAATTGCAATGGATTTTAATATAAAAAGTTTGCATTTAAATACTCACAACCCACAGGTCGTATGAGTGTTGTGTAAAAACTGATTCCATTAATTTATATGCTAAGTTAGTATAGATTTCACAATCAGCTAATTTTGACTTGCAGAAATTTAGTTAATTTACTTGACCCAACAAGTTGTCCACAACAAGTTCTTGTCAAAGAAACTTGTTAGCTTGTTTATTCAGGCTCTCCTACTGCAGTTAGTTAATTTTGTCAAGTTGGCAGAGTCAAGCAAGTTGGGCTTTGAATTCTGCCATTTGAGGAACATTTGAGATGTCATTCATTTGGTAATGTGTGTGTTTTAGGCCAATAAGGTGGAGCCTCTAATTAAAAGCCGCCTAAGTATATAAACACACATACAATTGGTTGGATGACTTACAATTTAACACTGTCACGCATCGTTTCGTGTGAAGCTCTCAACCTTTTGGCCAAAAGGTAAGGCTAATCACGAAGGGCTCAGGCATTCATTTAACGACCACGCTGGTGACTTGGTGCGCACGACCATCCAAGAGTTACAATTAGACTAATGAACACCGCAACAGGGCTGCGTAATTTGATGGCCAATTCTCATTTGAGCCACGTCTAGGATATGCAAGCAGACAGACCTGCGGACTAAAAGTCAAACAAGAGGAATTCCTTTGAGCTACTTAGCTGTTTGAATAACTCTGTTTGTTTTATCGTTGCATTTGCCTTTTGCCAATTAAAATAAATTATAATCCAATTTACCCAGAAAAAAAAGGTGCTTTCAAGAACTTTACACAATTACGAGCAGATTTATAACGTTTTTGGGCAACAACAATAAAATCATAAAGAACAAAATCAACGATTTGCACGGCGGCAGTCACGACTGAGATCCAGCTCTGGAGCTACTTTGTCTCTAGAGAACCAAAATGTGTAATGTAAAATACAAGTACTAAAATAATGAAATGCCTTCTACCATCGATAAATGCCAACAGACAGAGAGTAAGTATTCCAGCCTGTCTCCATTATTTTTTTTTTTTATGCTGCATTTGACGTTTTGTTTTATTTTTCAATTTTTGAGGATTTTATCCCATTTATCGCCGCGAAAGTAGACTCGTTAAAAACATTTTTTACTTATTGAAATCGACATGGAGGCACGACGACAACGACCAGCGCTTTGATGGATTAAAAGTTAAATGGCTCTTGTAGACTCCCTGGGGAATTTCACTGGCCAGACAACGAGCCAGACATTCGCCGCATGATTTAAATATGCCAACAAACCAAACAAGTTGACCCAAAAAAATTTGTGTGAATAGCTTGTTAGCCATTAAAGCACGTGAGCGTGTCAAAGGTCAAAAAAGCACACAGCAGGTGCTAAAACTGTAATTTGCTTGAACATCAATTAAAATTTAGCATTTAAAATAAATTGAGAGTGTACTTTTATCACAAATACTTGAACTAAAATATGCTCTTATGAACAAATCAGGATATCTGAAAATTGGGATTTACCCTTGGATTAAATGACTATGACTTTGATAAGTTTAGCTCATCAATAGAATTTTGTGTGTGTTGAATATTTGAGGGTTGCCTTCGGCTCTTGTCGACAGTTTTAATTGGATAATGCGAAGCGTTGAGTGACAGCTAATTGCTCAGTTTAAAGTTGCAACATTGCGTATACGCACTGTGGGCATTGACTTTTGACTTTTGGCCTTGTAATTAGCAGCATTGCCAATTGAAGTAACAAACTTTCGGTTAGCTGCCAGCCACAGATGCTGTAGTATCACATTGTCTGCCTCACTCACTTTTATAAAATTTAATGGCAAATTTTTATATATTTTTTTTTTGAGTAAAGTGCAATCCTGGCTGACTATAAAGTTTGTGTGCTGTCAACGCCAGCCAAAGTCTGCGATGTGGCAAAAACTTTTGCGGTGATAAGCGTCAAGTTGCACTGACTTCGACTGCATCCGTGTGGCCTCTTCAGAGCCTGTGTCCTATCCTGTCTTGTCCTGTCTTTCGGCGCATAAAAGTGTGCAACAGTTTTTTTTTTTTTTTTAGCCTCCGCATTTTAGCCAACTTGTTATTCAACTAGTACTTACAGGGATGTGACTCGTCGTTGTCGCCATCGTTGTGCCCCCGTTCTGTTGCACTTTGCATCTGTTTTTGTCGTCATATCAGTTTTCGTCTGAATAGACACGTTATCTATACACAATATGGCTTTAAGTGAGCCCTGGCTGCCGTCACACAGAGGTGCTACCTCAAGTTCCCAGTGCCGAGAGTTGTAAGTGTTCCAGGTTGCATGTTTTGAATGACATACACAGCCACAACTCGTTAGCTCTGCCAGGCAAATACGAAATATGAGTTGGTATACGTGTATGTATGTATTTCTGTATTCGTGTGTGTATGCATTGTGGTTTAGTTCTTTTGTATTTCACTGCTCAGACGTGCATTGTGTCGACATAATCCATTGCACTCTGCAGGTCCCCTTAGGTCCCTTTAGGTAGCTGCAAGTAACGCTACAAGCCTCGTGTTTTGCTCTTTCAACTTACAAGTTTTGCTCGTTCGTCTTTTGGCAGCAATTACCAAGCTCAAAGTTTATGGACTCATGCGGCTGCTCGTTAGCCACATTTGTTTTATGCACGTGCACATCTCCATGTGCAAATTAATCAGAGCCAGTAAATCGAAATTAAAGCACTTAGCACCTGCAACTGCAGCTGCACAACGCAATGCAATTGAATTTACAGTGCACCAGCCTTCAACAAGTCGATATCATATAACTTGATCACATATACCACAGCAAATGCCATTTATTACAGCCAAATGACAGCAGGTATAGTATATTTGATTTGGTGTTTAAGCAAATATATATTAAGGTTGCAACTCTGTAGCAATATTCAAGTTTCATTGGGCACTTTGCTTTTGGGAAGAGTCTTGCACATATCGACAGACATAAATAATTCATGCTTGATAAATTAAACAATATACTGAACAGCAACAGCCATTAGTTATGTACAACTTATACGTCATGTGCGACCGACTATGACACCCACACAGCAGCAGAAACAAGCGACAATTGCAACGCCTGCAAAGACCAAAAACCCGGAAACGGAAATGTGCATAGTGCATGCTATTTGCACAAATGTTACAGAGCCTAGGACGAAGGAGCTGTTGAAGGGATAGTTCGGGAACGGATGTAACAGCTGAAATACTGCGAACTCATTTTGTCTGTTTAAATTCTTAAGAGTCTAACTGAAATATTTTCACAATTTTTGTTGCGAGTCTTTGAGCAAGTTAATTAAAATATGAAAAGAAGTTGATACACAAGCATTAAGATGCAACATGAAGGGGTCTAATTAAAACTTTACTAGCACATCAACTAACCCAGACAATAGCTCATCATCAGTGATAAGTACCCGAAGGCATCTGCCCCTAGAGGTTGCTTGCCTCAATGCAAACACAACTGTAATTATGTAATGCATTAAGGCAACATTTACCGTTGCACCGATGGCTCCAGCTGCATGTGACATTTACCTCTCCGCCCCAGCGCCCCTCTGCCTATATTCAAATGGCGACAGATACTGTAATTGAAATGAAAATTACTGCAGCTGCCAAGACGAACAGCTGCAGCACCGAATGGCTAACAGAATGTGGGCAAGAAGGCCAATGATAGTTTTGTCGCAGCCCCCGCAGTAATTGTGCACACATTATGGAAACAGTAATTACGCATACGCCATGTTGACACGCTGCATAACTTAAGGAAATACATAGCTGTCAAGGGTCTGCAATTTGTTGGCTAAAAGTTACCAAACATTGCAGTAAATGTACTCGCATAGTGATCCACTTGTGGCAAGCAATTTACTTGCGCTTTGTGGTTCAAACTGCGGAAGATTTTAATGACGTTGCAACAGCTGCTGAGGCTTAATATTCACATTTACTGCTTTAAATTTAAGATATTTTCGATAGAAAACTCAATGGCCTTCATTTTACTTTTACTTGGATATCTGCTCAAAAGATGCAGCTATTTAATGACAATATCAAAATGTGTGATATCATTGGATGCCGAATCTATTTATAGATGCTTAAGATATTTCAGATGAATGATTTTCTGCGACTGTCTAACTCGGCTTCGATGCATAATGATTTATGCATAAGTATATCAAAGCTAACAATATATTTACAATGGAGTTGAAAAGGTTTAAGTAACATCATTAATGCATGCTTGTCAATTGTTAAGATTGATGTGGATCTTAAATGCCAATTAAGTTAAATGCTATTTAAGAACGCCATTCCATGCGATTCAAAGATAAAGCTCTCAGAAATTTCTCATTTTAAAGTCGGAAAATGCATTATACTCGTATCCATAAGACATCGCATACACACACTACCACATTCGACTGCTGTGAAGCTCTTAAGCTGCAAAAGTAAACGAGCATCACGGGATACATCCTTGCATCTGCACGTTGCTCTGATGGTTGACTTTACAGTCTGTAATAAGGATTTTATGGTATTCCTTTAATTAATGATAAATATTGAACGGAGAGAACCTGAAAATGCCGTTGTTATGAAAGCCTGTTTAATGCACCAAGTTGATTGAGTTATTGCTGGGGATTCATGTTTAAATGCCGTATGATAGCAGAACGACGCGCCGTTATAATAATATGAATTGAAAGGATAAGTGATAAGTTTCACTTCATCAGGAGTCTTCTATATGAGAATAAATTTATTTAAAAAGGTAAGTCGTTGTTTTCTACCAATTACGACATAAACAGTTAAAAGTTGAAACTTGAGATTACAAATTATGAATTTGGAAAAACACAAGAGGAGATCCTTTGCATAAATTAGAATGCAAAATAAATGTAGAGGCCAATCCATGATCAAAATGACATTCCGCTTGAAAATCGGTTCTAAATTGGTCTACATTTTTGTTATTTTTTTGGAAAAAGAAAAAATATTTACTTACATACAGAATATAATTAATAATTTTTTGAAAAATTTACAAACGTTTCGTTATTCGGTTCTTTAAATAGAATTTATTATGTTTATGAGTCTGTTTCCAGTACTAAAACTGAAATGTTTAATTTCGATTTATATATTTAATATGCAGTTCTTTGAGAAACCGTAAAATATGAAATTTAAATACACAAATACAGAATCAGATTGATCACACTTATGCAATTCTAATTAATGTGTGAAATTGATCGCAGTTTTTATGTATATAATAATACAGATGATCAAGCTATCAATTTAAAATATCATCAAAGCGTAAAGACAAAGAAAAGCCATAAATAATACACAAAACAATTCAAACCATTGCAAGTAATTTGTCCAGCACATAAGAAGTGGAAATTCTTTGTACATTGCCTTAACTATCATTGAGAGATTTCGTTCGTATCCGAAGGAATCCGGTAACATATTTACGAGAAACCAACTTGGATACTGCAGATTCTGCAAGTGCATTCCCGTAGGTCGTGGCACATTCCCCGGTTGGGCTAAGACGACACCATCGTTGGGACTGGCATAAGGTCCCTCGCTGAGAAAGGATATAATGTCCTCGTGCAAAATTAGACGCCGTAAACAGCGCGGACATCGTGGTCTACCGTGTTGATAGAGTTTCGGCCACAAGCACGTCCAGCAATACAAATGACCGCAAATTGTGATGACCCCACCTCGAACATGATCTATACATATGTTGCACAGAAATGTGGAGTATTTATGTAATTGAGATTTGTTGGAATCTTCAGTCGGCCTTTTAAAATTTAATGCATATTTTTGTGTCTCCATTAACTCATCTCCATCCGTTGTGGCTTAAGAATATAGTTAGAAAATATTATTATATTTAGTAATTGCAATTCTTGGAAGAGCTTTACGAACATTTGTGGTCTGTGGTAGCTGCAATATCTTCGATTGCCACCGTTTGAAACATGGCATTCAAGAACTGAGTAATGGAGTGTGATTCTTCTGGAACGGGTTGCATCTTACTTGAAATATATTCGTCAAATAATAAATTTTCTTAAAGTTAAAGACTACTGTGCTAGATTTTGATATACAACTCACATATTCTAAAGAGTGCTCAGCTCTGATATTCTCTGACAATCATTCACACACAAAAGAGATGGAAGAGAAGATATCTTTTTTTTTTCTATTGTTACTTTTAATCTTTGTTGTGCCTTTAAGCATTACCATTACTTTATAATTACCATTGAAATAAAGTAATGATAATGAAATTTTATTTCAATTTAATTGAAAAAGTAGTGATAGTGAAAGTTTTTTAAATTAGTAATGCTTAAAAAATCAACCAATTATTTATGTTTTTGGCATTGAATATTGCTAATGAAATCGAATGTTAATTAGCATTAGCATTGAATTTTTTTTATAATATATAAATGCTAAAATTTTTTAAATTTTTGGAAAACGTGTTAAAATTTTTTTTTAAATTTAATAAAATGTTAAAAAATAAAATTTTTTTAAGTTAACGTTTTTATAATTTTTTTTAACATATATTAATTTTTTTTTTTTAATTTAATGCTAATGCTAATTAACATCCGATTTCATTACTAATTTAAAAGTTTTCACTAGCACAACTTTCTTATTAACATTTTTTTTATTTAAATTAATGCTAATCAACATCTTATTTCATTACTAGTTTAAAAGTTTTCACTAGCACAACTTTCTTAATGCTTAACGCACTACTTTTTTGTCAAAGCCAATGAAATGTCAATTTCATTAAATAAATAGTTAATTAGGCCTGTTTCTGCATTTAATTCATGCAGCTTAATGGCGAAATTTTTAAACAAACTAAATCAAATAAAAAGACTGTTCAACGGCATTTAATGGCAAACTATCAACATATAAAGCAGACATCTCACAACAACGGCAATAGATTGACAACTTCTTGATTGATGGCTGCAACAGATTGCATTAAATTCAACTTTGTTGCACTTGTGTTCGTTTTGACTGTAAAACTCAAGTGGGGGCTTCCCATGTACTCGAATTTATGCCTGACACTTGGCGTAATGCCAGAGGCAATTAGACGAGAGCTGTTACAGCCGTCTGTTTCAGGGTTCGAGGTAGCTCGTAAATTCCAACCTACACACTGGCACTTGACAGTCTCCAAGTGCGGCGAAAACGCGAAAAATCAGAACCGGACACGGACACAGACAGTGTCTGACATATGGCAGCATAATTTATGCGTACAATGAACCAGTGCATTCCAATGACGTCCACAGATTCATTTTGCATTCTCATCTGACACTACAGTTGACCTTTTGTTGCAAGCATTCAAAATTACGCGCCGCGGATGCAAATTGTATTGGTATAATCGTGTATATATGTGTGTGTGTGTGTGTGTGTGCATTGTCCTTGACAGGATTGAGTGCGCATTGAATTGCCCTGGTTGTGGCAATAGTCAATCGACAGCCTTAACGATCCATGACGCGTGACTTAATTGACCCATAATTCGTGCTCTTTTTGCATCATTAAAATATGCACACGCGACATAATCATATAATAACGTTCATATTAAGGAGCATAAATACTATGTTAATAAATTTAATTACGAAACGAAATTGCAATGGTGAGCTACAGAAATTCATGAAAATGCCAAGCATTTGTAAACTATTAATGGTTCAATATAAGGTGTGAAAATTAAAATCTTGCAAAAAGAAAGTTTTTTACCATTTTACAGTTAATAAATATAATTTAAATCATATTTTATGCACATGATTACATTTAAATGTTATACAGGTACTTGTGTGTTAATGTGTGAAACATAATTAAAAGTACTATCAGATTCTGTATTGTTTTACACGTGATATTTCAGCTTTCAGAGCTGCGTGACTGGCAATGGCGGTCAATGCCACTTCTTTATTGGCTTCATTTGGCATTTGGCATTTGCCTGATGGCTGATGCCTGATGCCGTGGCACCACTGGCATGTCGAGCAGTTCAGTGGTGTTTGTGGTTCATGTGGATCATTTGATGGTTGTAGATGCCGCTGCTCTAACCAGTGCGCCTCGTTATTTGCATACAAATAACAGTTTACTCGTAATACACTGCGTATACGCAATAAAAGCGTTTAAGCGCACTAAAGTAACAAACCCAACAGTAACAACAATAGCAATAACAAGGACAACCGCATGCGCTGGTCATTAAATGCAACAATAAATTCTGTTGAATGTCCATCAGTTCATAGGTCTACAGCTCTCTAGGTTTCCGGCTCTGATTCCGACTGCGACTCCGGCAACGATTTCGTATCCGAATCGACTGTCATGGCATGCCGAAAATTTAATTAGTTGGCATTTAACATTAAACATTTTGCAGCTAATGTTATTGCTGTTGTTTCCGCCCATTGCTATTGTTCTTTTGAGTTTTTTTACCCTTGCTGTGGGCATTACAATAATGTCATCAAATGTGTAACGTATTCAAAAATTTCTTATATACTCTTCGGTATTCTTGAGAGCTACATAATGAAATCGCCTAGATATATATTTTTAAGGGTATTAATTCTTCGGCATTCGAAAGACATACATTTATTCGAGAGTTGTTTTATTTTTCAGTTAATTAAACGCACGCAAACATTTCGTCGTTCTAAATTATACGCAATTAAATTTGAAATTACTTTCGAGTGAGTTTTCAGTGTTGCTTTGGCTACGGCGCGGCAATAACTTAACTGGAAATTTTACTGTAAGCCCCGCTGCTGCCAAGTGTCACTTTTGATGGGAACCCTTTCCCAGGCATCATTGGAGCGTTCTCGGCATTGCTGAACTCACAACCCAATGCTATCTTGTCTTTAACTTTTATGCATGGCAAGTTTTTGCCGCCTTTAAGATGATGTTCTCTTAACTTTGTTTGTCTGGCGCTGAAAATTGCACTGTCTACCAATTTCATTATGCAAAATGCAAAATGTCTCATGTGTGCTGTGAGCATCAACTGAAGAGTCGAGGTAGTTTCCTGGGGACAGTACTAAGCTTTATCCAAACCGGATTTTTCTTTCTTTTATCACCTGCAACAGAAAATACACAGGTGTTGTCTGTACGTCATTGTCTGTGCTATAAGTATAATATTTATATTATTGCTGGGACGCAACACATTGCAACGACACTAAAATATTTGAAGATGCAAGGACAACGAATTTCAAACACATCAGCTTTTGTATGTGTATATGTATGGAATATGCACAGTGTACACTCTACACGTATAATAAAAACATTCGTAATGACGCCGGCTATTCAATATTTGCCCTTCGACGCATATGTTCCTGGTATTTCTTAACGGAGATCACAAGCAAATAAACGAAGAGCAGCGACAATAGTATGATCGTAAGCACGGTCAGAATAATCGTGATTAGACGGCAGGTCATACCAAAATTGCTGTGGATTTCATAAAGGTCAATGCTCTCTCCCACTTTCGAGTAGTACTGCGCCATAAAAGTCAGTACGAGGACAGCAATGTGTGCGCTTATCATGAGCAGCAGCATTCCTAAAAACTGAAATAGTTTATGGTTAATTAATGAAATTAGTACGACTGATGGACAAACCCACCACAATGCGTATATGCTGCCTCGGTTCCGAGTAATTCGAGTGAAACAACCATGTGCTCAGCGCATACAAAATACAAATGTACGCCGTGCTTGAGCTAACGGTCTGCTGAGCCAGCTGGACATAGCTCGTGGTTGTGGGCACAATATGACCAAACGCTGCAGCATTAAGTATGCAAAGTAACTGTCAGTGAGAAGCGATTAGTCAAGCAAGATCGATGAGCTTTAACATAAATGCCAGATTCAACGTACCGCTATTACGAGAAGGACAATTGCCACAAATTCCTTTCTCGACAACATCGTGAAACACAATGGTAAAATACATAAAATTTAGCAAATGGTTAAAAGAATAACATTTTAAAAGACAACAAATTCAAACTGAATTAAGCAACGTTAATTTAGAAGCATTTTTCATAGCTTGACATAGAAATAAATGGAATATTCTAACAAGTGATTTTATAAAAGCAAAGGAAATACTGAAAATATATTTAGTTGAATCTATGCAAGCATTGAGGAAATTATAAGTAGATCTGCAATTGTTTGGACATAGCTCACAAATATATATATGTAAAAAAATAGCTTAAAATAATTGAAAATCTCATTTACCAGCCGGATTTGTATAAAAATAAACATTTTTTGTAAGTTTTGCTCAAGGCTGCAAATCGGTTCAGAACCGAACCCCGTAGAACCGGTTCGGTACAGGATTTTAAGCAGCCTGAACCGCATATTGAACCGAACCCTTGAAATTTTTTACTTTGCGAGCACGAACCTAAACCGAACCGCTTTCTAAAATAAAAGGTTCGGTTCGAAAAAAAAAATTATCACATAAATTTTATGGTTTTCTAATATTACGCAAATATTTGAGACTTCGGATTAAAATAAGTCATCTTTAAATCATCAAAAGAATTTAAATCATAATTAAAATTTGATTTCTTAAATAAAAAAAAATGTGACTAATTCAAAATGTAGCGAAAAAAGTATAACAATAAAAAAAAAATTTTTTTTTTTGAACCAAGGTTCGAACTTAAACCTTGGGTACCGGGAGTATATACCCCAATTCGCGAAGCGAACCGATGTCTTGCTCTATGGCTCGAACCGCCGAACCGAACCTTAAACAAAATTTTGGAGGTTTGCAGCCTTGATTTTGCTACACCCAGTCATTAATCTTTATTTTCAATTAAAATTAATTTAGTCGTGATATTTCTGTAGCTATCTTTGAACCATTGTAGCTATCTTTGCTACTGAACCATTAAATAGAATAGGTTGTGAGTCCATCGCAGCCTACTCTGGACTTATAATATATTCATTCAAAACAAATTGAAATTTCTTTCATAAGCCTGACGTCGTTCGATTGGGCATTGATGCCACTTATCTAACGGGAGCAGGCACTCTCTGGCAGCGCTGCCTCAGCCTCAGCTACGTTTCAAAAGCATATCAAGACCATGCCGGCAGTCAGAAGCCGACAACCGACAGTCGACAGCCGACAGCCGGCGCTAATTCATCAACAGTAAAGGCAATTTAGATACTCATCTAACCGGATATCGACAGGCAGGCAGGCAGGCAGACAGGCAGTCAGGCGGTCATGAGGACAGACAGCTTTCCAGCGACGCCAAGTAAGAAGATACAGATACCCTTGTCCTAGTCCTGATACTCCGTTTTGTTCCTGTTCCCGTCCCGTCCTCTGTCTAGTTTGTGGCTGCGATATTCGTGGCGCGTCGCTGGTCGTCCTGCAGACAGAGTTTCATAAAATATTGATAGACGTGAAGTTGGCAGCGCATATTTGCTTCCTGTTCGTGTCTGCCGCAGCCATAAATAATTTGCTGTAAATGCAATCGTGGGGTTATATGGGGCGTAACCGGGCATTAATGCTGGGAATGGGGAACAGGTATATATATATATATATATATACAGCGGTATACGGTGGTATGAGCTCAACAGCATGATGCTAATGGCAAGGCGGCACGGTGCGAAAGTGTTTTATATGAATTATTCGCTGAGAGCCAATTTGGAGGCACGTTTACGAGCACAATTGAAACCCAACACCGTTGCCATCGTCGAGGCCATCGAACGGTATCAGGCATCATTGCCACCATGGAATATGGCGCTCCTCTTTGCTATCGAAATGTTGTAATTTGTTATGTCTGTGACTGCTGTCAGTATCTGTGTGTGTGTGTGTTTCTTCTCTACGCTGCTTTTTAATAGCTACTCTGCTCGCTTGACTCACCGACTGTTGCTGTTATTATTGTATCGGTGCTGCCCGTTGCCTTTATCGTTGGCTCTTCTGCTCCTGCCGGTTCTACGCTTGCGAATGGTAATGTGTATTTAATGACGCCATATCATGTACAAGCTGCAACATAATGCTCACAACAACTGGGCCTTCTTTGGCGCCTGTTGTCGTCAATGGCCAGAACCAGAGCCCTGTCCGGGAATCGGTCCACCACCAAAAAACCAACGCCTAATGTCCAACGAACCCAGTAACCCCGACTTTGCTGGTGCCAATAAAGCAACCGGATGCGCCTGTTGTAGCGCATTTAAATTTTTAAATATATTTTAAAGTGGCGCCATTAAACGTTGCCGTTGATGGGGTTTTCTATCTGTTGCCAGCAAAGGTAAGCTTTTTTAAATACGCTTAACTTGCAGCAACGATAGCTATTCTTAATTGGTATAATAGGATTATAGGATAGCTCAACTTATTATTGAATGCAAATCATTATAGTCCCTTCTTCAATTCATTCTCTTCGTATCTGCATAAAATCAAGTCTTGCCCAGCAACTAACGAGTATTTGTATTATAGTACTCGTAAAACAACTAGCATAAAGCTCTTAAACCAACGATATTATTACGTTTGGTCTTTATAAATGCATGCAGTTCTGCGTCAAATTCCACTCAATTATACAACATTTTTAACACAACAATCACTTTCAAGGGCCATCAGCAGATATCAGGATAATAGTCAAGGGGGGAGAGACAAAAGCGAACAGGGCTGCATCACATAAAATAGCTGGTTGCACGCCTGATTGCCCAGGGCAGGGCGCTTGACTTTGTATTCAACTTTGCGCGGTCGCTTAAGCAGATTGAAACAATTTCCGGTGTGGGTAAAAGCTTTAGTCGCAGTCGCAGTAGCACAACAATAGCTATAGGAAAATGCTTTTTCCTTAAGCACTGATGCTGCTTCTTCTACACTGATAAGAAAAATGTTCTAAACTCAAGATTTTGGTCTCAAAACAAGAAATTTGGTCAAAAAAATGCGTCATGAAATTCTTAGATTAAGAACACACATCTTGGTTTTGAGAACATTTTAAATAAGATCAAGCTCTTATTTAAAGAATAAATGTTCTTAAAATTAAGATCAAAAAATAAAAAAATTAAAAATGATTTTTTAAATTCACAATCTTTTTTACATTTTATTTTGTCTTGATAAATGATATTTTAATTTAATGATTTTTAAGTCTATAATTTTTTTTTAAATTCTGCCTTATATACATTTTATTTTGATAATTTTATTTATGATAATTTACTTTGTTATGAGTGGGTTTCGAACCGGCGCCTTCTGTTTTCAATATCAACTATAGTGGCGTCTCTAACCAGAGCACCACGGGTCACCATTTGTTCTATATGATATAAATAGTACATATTTATACTTTCCTAACAATTTCAGACTTTTATTCTTGTATTAGAACTTAAATTATTTAGATTTATATTCTTAGTATTAGTAATATGGTATTAAAATGTTCTGATTTTAAGAAAAATAATATTTAAGATGAATATTCTTGATTTTAAAAGTTTGTCTTTTTATTTGCAGTGTACTTATTGAATTGTGTCAGCCCCGCCTCCTGCAACTGTCATCTGGGTAATTTATAATGAAGTTTCCTTATTGACAGTGGCAGTCGGGCGCCACAAGAAAGTAGAAACCAAATTGGGGGCCACTTCCGCTGCAATGATTTTGGTTGTCATGCATGCAGCCCGGCTGACAATCGGCATAAATTATGGCCAACAAGCAGAGTAAGTTCAGCGGCAATGAGAAGCAGTAAATGGATAGTGTGACTCGCGACTGGGGAACTGCATAGATAGAAAATTACCGACCAACCGACGGGTATTGACAGTAGCTCAAAGCAAGCAAATAACAATCAAAATCACTTTCGACCCCAAGACAATTTATATGAAAGTCCTAAGAGGAAACAGAAATCACAACTATGAGGCTTTAATCGCTAGGGCTAGCCACATCGTCAGATCGTCAGTTGTTTTGATTTATTGCTATTTTATTTGCGCATATCCTTATTTGCCTTGTGTCGACTTATGCGCCCCTCCCACATCCCAGTCAACTGTCAGCTCCGACTGCCTAAGGCTATTTTATTGTTCGATAAGTTATCAGCGGTCGAGCAAACAAGCAGCCCAGAAAAGCAAACTCTGTGCTCTCGGCTCTGAGGGAAAGCGATATCATAATTTCACTCGCTCTCTCTGCGCTTGGAAGACAAGCTGTGTTTATGTTGTTTCCTGGTTGCCATGCTGTCAGAATGCCGTGCAGCGCATAAATCTAAATTAAATGCCTTTTGAACGGGGCACCATAAAAAAGAAGAAAACAAAAAAGAAGTAAAACCTTCAGCACGTTGTCACTCGAGAAAAAAGGACTTGGACTCGAGCTCGGAATCGGCCTTCTGCTCAGTGGCCAGCCAGCGCAAATAAATATTAATCATTGTGTAATAATTTTCTGCTGTCAGCTAAATTTAAGCAAAGTATTCATAATCCACAAGTGAAAACCACATTTGACAAATCGTTTTGGCCGAGCCAAGCTTCTTATTTACGAGTATCGTGTATTTATTTGCGCCAAACTTTGCTGGCAGCTCAAATACTTTTCAAGTTGCCAACTGTATATCATATATTCTGATACCTATTTGTTTTCTGTTTATATTTTATGATATTTTCATTTAATTTTTATATTTTTGAGAAGCTGAAGTGCTAAGCAAATGGGATTGCAATAATGCAAATGTAATAAGGGCTCCCATCGTTCTCTTATTGCCTCGTCACATATCAGGCAAAAGGAGAAAACTTTTAACTCGTTGGGTCAAACAAAAATGTTTCCTATACAAGGGTTCTGTGCGTGTGTCAAGATCGAAGGGTCTCCAGTTTGTTATTGTCCTGTTGGCATTCGATGCACGTAAAGCATTGTTTGAATTTCATGGTGACTTTATGAGTTTTGTAATCAGGTTGTGAGCAAACACACAAATTCAAACCCATCCACACACACTCTCTCTCTCTCTCTCTCTCTTTCGTATACTGCACATTAATATTCCTGCAGCTTATAGCCCTATGTGGGCGTATTGACAAGCGTTGCGCTTGTTAATGCTAATGAAGGCTGGTGGCCAATAAAATATTAACGCCTTAAACTTGGCTATTTGGTGGCCACCGAGTTGCGGCTTCAGGTTGCAACGCCAACAGCATTCACTTCAGATGTCTGGCTGTACCTGTACAAATATTTTATTGCATACTTTTAGGCGCAGACATTTTCAGAGCACTTCAGCAGAGACGTTAAAAAAAGAACTGCTCTACAATGTGATTTATTTGTGTGCAGCACTTAAAACTAGACACACAATAGACGACACGCCCACTGGGCGTTAGAATGTTAGTTTCTAGACTGTCTGTAAATTGAACGCCTTTGTTTACTGACATTTCTGGAACAGCTCCAAGGCTTAGTCAGCAGACGTGTTGGCAAACAAGCAACAAAGGCTGCCTGTTATTCAGGTTGATCAGAAATTAACTAAGCAACAGTGTTGCCCAACAGCACCACAATATGACGCAGCCACCCATGACCGACCTACTCACCCACTCTCCCACTCACCCATCCACAGTGCAAATAACTAAAGCAGTTCAATGGTCCGATGGTCCTTTGCATGTCCACACCCATGTCGTGTGGCTATCGGTGAGCATCTATCGGCTGCCTGTTCAGAGGCATTAAATAAATATTTGCTGTGCTCTGCAGGAATTTTTCAACATATCGTAAAACGCATAAAGCACAACAATGCCGGTTCAATGTATACTGTACAAACACACCCACAAAAAAATATTCTAAATATCATACTCGTATCATCAGCATTTTTCCATAGAGCCGCTTGTTTATTGAGGGCGCCGTGTGGCTCTGGGGGTTGACTTCGGTGGACAGTTCAGTGTTTACCATTTATTTTTGATTTGGGTATTTAAGGTGCGGATAGACACTAATGTTTCTGTGGGGGCAAGCGTGCGTAAAGACTGCCCCAACTCTACGAGTGGTGGCATTCACCAAACTGTTGACAGCTTAAGTGGCATTTGCTATCTCAAGCATTACTAACTCCAATATCTAATATCTTTTAAATCAAACAAGCACAGTATGCTCGATAAAAAGTTGCTAAATGTTCATTAAGTAAATTTATTGAAAAAATAATAAAATGTTTTCTTCATGCGTGGAACTATATATATTAATTAGTAACTATTTTCAAACGAGTTAAAGCTGTTGTCAATGTTTTTTTTTCTTATTTAAATTAAATACATGTGCTATTTATAGTTTTCACATATTTAAAGTACCGAATTATTATATTTAAGAGAGCTTTGTTTGTGTGCCGTTACGTGACCAGAAGCCTTTTAATTTATCAATAATTTATTTATTTGTACAGCATATCTAATCTACACATACTCCACTATAAACACAGGCAGTCACCCAACCATTAACATACACTGACAATAACAATAACAGAATTTGCAATGCGTGCTCAATATTTGAATTCAAAATAATTAACTCACATGCTAATTAGTTGCATTATCAATACACAGCATTTGCGTGGCAGCAATTTATTGACATTAGCTGGTCTGGCGCCACATTGTTTATGCCCCAGTAGGCTTAAGTGATATGGCTATAAAATCATTTGGAAACAAGCTTGAATGTAACAGTCAAATGGTTTGAGTGCTGATTATTTACGAATGCATTTGATTAAACTGCAAACTAGACACAGAAGTGAGTGGAACCCGGAAATGTTCAAGCACTCATCACTATCAAGAAGTGTAATATCAGCAAGTATGTGGCAAGTGTAATTTAAGACCCCAACATAAATCATGTGGCAATGCAGCGACAGCACACATGCAATTTTTCGAAAAGACTGCCAGTGTCTTTTAGCAGCTTTGAGGCTGCCTTGGCAAGTGTTGAATAAATTTATTGTTGTGCATTATGTTGCCTAGAATGCAGCTCCTTCGTATGCGCATCTAAAAGTGTGCATTATGAATATAAAATGCATTGCATTTAACTATGGCATCTGCACTTGGCCCCAAATAGATGGCCCAGAATGAGTTCGCGTATAAATGCTAAATTTCCGCGACTGGTGCTATAATTATGAATATTAATTGATGTGTAAGCAACACGGCTACGCCCTTTCAACCTTCGAGAGGCAGCCAATTCACGAGTCGTCGTTTTGCAAACAAACGCAGAACTAATGGAGCAAAAGCAGAGTCTATGAATAAATCACAGCAGATTAAGTCTCAAATTATGCGAAAAGGGTTAAGAGCTCAAATATGACAGTCTCTAGTCGGCAGGTCCTAAACAAATAAAAACATAAGTGAGACCCAAAAACATTGTCAGTCTGAGGAATTATGAAAAATAGACAGTTCATAATCGAATGTAGAATATCTGTCAAAATTACAAAGTAAAATGCACTACAATTTTTTTAAAACCAATTTTACATGGTATCTATTAGTCGAGCATACCAAGTTGGTGGATTTTTTTTTCCTCGTATTTTGAGCATTTTGCGATTGTGGTAATTATTTGCCATGCCAGCAAAGAAACTTTCTCATTTTTGTGACAGAGAGCACTTGAAACTGAATGCATCAAGTGTCACTTGGCGTATGCGTAATTTTTCATTTACCCCACAAGTTACAAGGCTTTAACTGTACATCTGTCTTCCTTGTATGGGTCGACTGTCATGTTTCACATGTTGTATATGCAATTTTAAGTGCCTTTTTTTTACGCTCTACTGATGTTTAGTTTTAGACGACTCGACAAATATATTTGAAATTTATGCAAATTTTAATTGCTTTGCTATGGAAATTTATGAGCGTTCATCCCACTAAAAGACCATGTGACTAGATATTTTAGTGGTGCTAAAATAAATAATGTCTGACAGCCAAGTGCATATGCTTTCTCTGGAGACTTGCGCAAAATTCTTATTTAATATTGTATTTATAATTAGTTTTTAACTAAAATAAAGTTAGACTTAAATGCGACGCTATAGCTCACATGCTGTTTAAGGGTAGTACTGGTGAAATTTCAATGACTATAATTTAATTTATCTTCATCATTTATATAACAAATAAAACTTTTTTCTTTTATTTTAATTTTGCATTGGCGCAATTAACAAAATTAGTGTTTGATGCATTAAATTAATTTGCAATTTTGCAGACATACATTCCATTTTAGGTCCAACTGATACTCTATCTTCCACCTGCTATAAAGTTGCTGAATTTTGCAAATCAAATATAATTTGCTATTACTGCATTTTTCTCATCTTTTTATACATGTGTAATCATTGTTATGGGCGTGGTTACACATGCCCATGTTTTATGAATGTTTTTGTATTTTATGTGCATCAATTTCTGCTTTATGGGCAAAAAAGGGAAATTGTTTTTTACAATTTTGGCAAAGGAAGTCATAAATAAGCTAGAAACTGACGGTGACTGGACAATCAAGACCGCGTCTTCATTGTCCAACTTCCATTGATGTTGCTGCTTTTCTTGTTACTCTTGTTGTTTCGCAGTTTTGCTGACTTCAATGCGGGGCGTGTCCATTTCTGCTGCATCTGCGGCAAATTTGCCCCATTTAGACCCTTTCCCCAACCAATTCACCCGCATTGTGAGCAAATCAAGTTATTACGCCACGATTCCATGCCCAGGGCACAGTGTTGGGTGTAATATGTGTGTGATTATGTGTGTGTGTCTGTGTTGGTCACATATGGCGCGCATAAATAGTTTCAGCATTTTCTATTTTCCATTGACTTTGTCGCGCCATCCATGAGGCGGGTCTACAAAGTTTCTTTATGCGCTTTCCATGAACATTTCGTGGCAGGTTTATGTATTTAATGGACTTTGCACAACTTTTTTTCTTATTCTTGCTGTTGTTACTTCATGCGCTAAGATTCCTTTTGTAACTCTGGACGACACTGTAAGAGCAACATCAATGATGATGACGACGTCGCATTATGTCCATTGGCAAAGTTTTGTGACGCCAGCGTTTATAACCGCTACAGCGTCCATTTTGATTATTAGCAGGCCACAAGTCCACACATGGACACAAGAAGAAGAAGAAGTGGAGTAGGAGACATGCATTTGGGCAAACAGTGACGCATTTTATTATTCAATTATGTTTGCAGACATCAGAGCCCAACTCATTTGCCCTGAGATATCATTAAATGACATCGATGCCGGCGCCACATACGCCATAAATAGTGCAATAAGCCAACAATTTTGTTGCCCTTCGACGAGTTTTAACAAGTCAGTCGCCTAATTAAAACAGACCCCGACCTATGTCCTTGACAGCCTTGACATTTCTAAAAAGTTCAAGGATAGACGCCCGACCTGAACTTTGCGACGGTAAACAAATTGTTTTGAAAGGCACTTTGTATGCTTCCTTTCAATCCATAGACAACATAATGTCAAAGGTTAGGTAAACGCACTCATACGAGTATATAGCCAGCTGATGCCTAAAGCTCTCAAGTGCAAAGCAAAAAGAAACAAATAGCTAACACGATGAGATGCAAGTAAATTGCAGCCTGAAAATCTGACAGCTCTACCTAAGCAGAGCATACGATTACACTGAAAAAAATGTAGTGCAATTGCACTTTGAAAATACATGTGTGGTCACAGGGTTCAGATGTTAGAGTCGCCGACCTATCACATAACTAGAGCCACAGTTTGAAAAATAACTGGGTTCGAACCCTTGTTTAAAAATCTGCAGCTTACCTGTTCTGTAAATTCGTGCATTCATGTAGCATTCTCAAAATATATATAAAATGTATCAAAAAAAAAAAAAAAAAAAAGAAGAAAATACATTATAAGTCAAACTATGCGTATGAAATACAAGTTCTAAAATTAATAACCCATTCGCAATTTTATACTCTTACAGACACTGCAAAATTCTTCGACAGCTTCAGCCAACACCAAAAATGTCACTGGGCGTGGCACTGCATAAATCTTAAGCATTCCGCTAGACAAACACAGAGAAAAGTAGGCAGTCAGGCAGCTACCCGCATATCCCAGACAAGTTTTCATACTGCTTGCCTGCTGTTGTCAGGGATAAAGGGGTTGGAGGGGCTGCTTGTCAGAAGATACTTTGACTTCCCGCCCTTTGTCTGGCAGCTGTAATAAAGTGTTGTCATGCATTCCGTGCAAACAGGATCTCATATTTACTGCAACGGCAACAACAACAACAGCAATAGCAACAACACAGAATCTTCTTTCATGTCTCACTTGTAAGGAGACTGCTGCAAAAGCAGATTACGATGCTCAGAGCAAGTTGAAAAAATAATGTAATAAAAAAGTGCATAACTCCATTTTAAAGTTTAATACATAAATTTGAAAGATATAAGAGGACTCAATATGATTAGTTTGCAGCGATCTACGAATAACAAGTCAATATTATTTCTACATTGCCAAAAATAACACAAAGTTAACTTTAATAAAGTACTCATTAAAATCAAATAAAATCCAACGAAATTCAAAAGGAACAAACGGGCGGTTTCTATGGCAGCTATATGATATATGTATCCGAATTAAATCAAATTTTGTCAGAATGTACAACACCAACATAAGTGCATATGCTATCAGTTTGGTTAAGATATCTCAAAAAACAAGAAACTTTTTCATACTAAGATTTAATTTTCGATTGAGCTATTGATATAGTGAACCAAATTTGGTCAGGATGTATAATACCAGCCCAGATGCATATTCTGTCAGTTTGGTTCTGATATCACAACAAACAAAAAACTTTTTCATACTAAAACTTAATTTTCGATGTATCGTTCCTATGGAAGCTATATGATGTAGTGGTCCGATCCAAAAATAAAAACAAACTTGATTTGCCTATGGTATCCAGGAAACTACATATCAATTTTGAAGTCTCTAGCTCTTATGGTTTCTGAGATCGACGCTTTCAGACAGACGGACAGACAGACAGACGGGCCGACAGACGGACAGACAGACGGAAAAGGCGTAAGAATAGAATTTTGTGAAGAAATAAAACAAAATGCCGCAGTTTCAAGCCTATGTAGTCAATACTCAATTGCGAGAAACCACATGAAATAGAAGCCGTCCTGCAGGATATTTAGGTATTCAGTGCTTGGCAGTCATCACACCAAACACACACAAACACACACAGATAATAACATTGCCTATGCCAATGCCATTAAATTTGTATGCTCAAACGGAGGCAAAGTAATTTCTCCTGTTGCTTTTGTTGCAGCTGCTGTTGTGGTTGCTGCTTGTTATGCTGCACTTGCCAACTCCAGACTTCACATCCGCCTCAGCATTTCCGGTCTGTCGTCAATTTGAATTGTTATTGTCTACGAGCTGTATGAAAAGCAACCGAATCTCACTGTCTGTCTGTCTGTCTATATATCAGTCACTTGAAAAACATTTTACTGTGCTTAATTGCTGCATTTGTCCACAGCAGACTTGTAAATAGAATCGCTATTTAGCGAGATGACAAACTATGAAAATGATCGATAATGGATATGCTAAAAGGATATGCTGTGAATATTATACCAAAATCTATTTTTGTTCTGATTACAATTTAATGTAGAGAGAAGAACTGTATCAACAGATGAGTGAACATTGGCAACCATTCAAATCGAATGGTAAATTGATGAGCTAGGCGACTGACAGTCAGGACACGCCCATCTCAGCCCATCTACCAGAAGGAAAAGAACTTGCAAGTCTCATCAGCAACAACATCATCAACAACATCAACATCAGCGACAACTTCATCATCATCTTTGCATAATGAACACGCGGCGAACTGTGTTCGATAAATTGTCGAAATTCGTTTTGACTAAAAGTCAATAAAAGTCCACTTAAGACTTCATTGTTGCCCGCTGTCGGAACTGTCCATGTCGCTTTTGGGGGGGAACACGGGGGTTGCCTCAAGTTGTCCACTGGTTGTTGATGCTGTTGCTGTTGTTGTCGTGTTGCTGCTGTGCATTGAAATTGTTTTTTAATGCGCGCACATCAATAGTCAAGCCAAATAGTCCGCAGCAAATTTAACTACCAACATTTTGTTGCTCACTTTTCGCGCTGTTTCGCCTTTTAACAAACAGAAAAAAAAAAAAAAAATGGGGCGATATGGAAGGCAACCTTAGAATACTAGCAAAGCAAAGGTCAAACTCAGGGGTGGTTTTGGCCACTCTCGATCCAGAGACAGTTTCAGCGAGTGCGCACAACCTTGGCATTCAAATAGTTTCCAATTATGAAAGGCCATGCTTCCGGCCTAATCCTTTGGCAGCGCTTTCAACATAGCCTTTGCAACCCTATGTCAGACTTTTTTTTAGGCCATGTTAACTATAAATTACGCTTGGCTTTTGCTGAAGCTCATTAGCCATGTACTCCTGTACCTTAAACGGGCTAATGCGACTTTAACAACAAGTTTTCGGCAGCACAAAGTTTACCGCAACGGAGTCGTTGGAGGAGTGCGGAGAGTTGTGGGAGGGGAGAGTTGATAGGTGAGGGGAGTTGAGTGGCATTGAAGAAGCCCGTGTGTGGCTAATTAGAACACATTTCTTCAATTTAACCTCGGCAGCGGCAAGGGCAACCCGAGCTGACAAAGGAACAGGGGCAACAACAGTGGCAACAACAGGGGCAACAACAGGGGCAACAATAGAGGCAGCAGCAAGGTGGGGTTCAGTTCGATTTAATGAAAGAGATTACGAGTGAGAGGGGATGGAAATGGGAATGGGGGAGGTGGTGGCGCTTTTGGCTGTGAATGAGAATGTGAATGAGGGATGTTGCCACACAATATGCGCATTTTTGTTAAATCATTTCCAATGAAAACGCTTAAAACTTTACCCATGAATGTTATTGTTGTTGCCAAAGCCACTGAATGTGGTTCTTGTTGTTGTTCTTGTTGTTGACTTTAACAAATATTTATGCTAATAAAAGTGCCAACAGTTTGGCTTAGTAACAGTCAAACTTTGCTCTTGTTCCTGTTGTTGTCGTTGAGTCACGCGTGTGGCAAAAACTTTACAGGTGAGTGTGTGTGTGTGTGAGTCCGATGGTGTGGAGTTTCAACTACCTTCAAAAGCTTAACGACCACTTAGAGCACCACAGTGGTGTGATGGGTGATTATGCACTAAACTACCACTGCGGTTATGTGCTGCACCTGACAATTTCATTATTTTTTTATTATTATTTTTAAGAATAGATATAACAAAATTTACTTAAATAATAAAAAGTGACAATTTTATTATATATATATATAATTCACGTGCGATGAAAAGACTAAAAAACATCGCTTCAAAATTTTATAAACTAAAAAAAAGGACTTATATACTAAAAAAAAAAAGCATGTTTACAAAAGAAAAAGAGATAATTAATGGTTGGCTCAGCTGGTGATATCTGACAATTTCAAACTCCCATCCATATCTTTATTAATATTTTATTTAATTTAACATAGTATTCTACACATTCAAATATTGTACATATTTCAAAATACAAATATTAACGTATAGACATATGTCTGTTTACAATTTCTTTTTTTTTTTATTATTTTTAAGAATAGATATAACAAAATTTACTTAAAAAATAAAAAATGACAATTTAATTTTTTTATTTTTAGCTCTAAGCGAGCACACATTAAATTATTAACATCTAGATTTAGGTGTTCCTTTTAAGAATTATATAATTAATATGCGATGAAAAGGCTAAAAAACATCGCTTCAAAATTTAATAAACTAAAAAAAATGAACTTTTTACTAAAAAAAAAAAGCATGTTTACAAAAGAAAAGGAGAAAATTAATAGTTGACAATTTCAAACTCCCATCCATATCTTTATTAATAATTTATTTAATTTAACATAGTATTCTACACATTCAAATATTGTAAATATTTCAAAATACAACTATTCGCGTATAGACATATGTCTGTTTAATTTATCAAGCTATGTTTGAATACATCAAAGTCTAGTATGACTGGCTTTTGCTCTTAACTTGGCTCAATTAGAGTAACCACACTGACGCTGTAGACCCGCAGAGAGACATACAAAGCTCCACAGAAGCTAGCGGACCGAATTGGACTTTATTAAATTAACGTTTCATGTTCGTTTAATGAACAAAGTAAAGATGAAAATAATGATGCAGTTAGTTAGCTGGGGGAGGCAAGGGAGGAGGACAAAGGGCCAAATAAACGTGTCGCTTACACGACGAGCACACGAACACGAAAACAAAAGACGTCAAAGCGAAAAATGCCGCAAGATGTTGCCGCATTTTGTAGCTGGCAACGCGTTGTTGCGGCTTTTTGCGTAACAAGCCACTCTAATGACAATATTGGCACTTACAACAATAACAACAGCAGCCACAGCAGCAACACAGAACGTGGTGGTGCTTACAACAACAACAATAACAACAACAACAAGAATAATAATTTTTGTGGTTATTACCAAGATTACAACGACAACGACAACAGCAATGGTAATGGCAATGGTAACTTTTACCCCACACAAACACACAGGGCAGTTGACTCTCCAAACCAACTCACACACACACACACACAGACGCGTAATCACACGTGTACACACGTATACGTGTGTGTGTGTGTAAAAACATTTATAGTCTGCCTTAGAATTGGCGACGCTTAGCAGACTGAGGAACGAAGCAAGAATTCAAGTCGAAGGCGGCGCAATGTTTTCATTTTTAATGAAAGCACGTAAAATGCGAAAAATTCTCGTAGAGTGAGCAAAGAGAGAGAGAGAGAGTGAGAAAGAGAGAGAAAGAGAGAGAGAGAAAGAGAGAGAGAGAGAGAAAGAGAGTTATAGAGAAAAGAAGCACTCATATACACACATGTGTTGGCAGACATTCATAGATTTGGTTTAATTATAATTCTAGACGCGTTTATCACATCAACAACAATACAACACAAAAACTCTCACACTCTACGTGCCCATCTATTATACATTTTGGAAGAAGTTCAACAGCGCACTTGTACTTGAAATATTACATGGACCCACAAGCACACACACACACACACACACCAACACACACATTTAAATACACACAGCCCAAGCATAGACAATGCGCCATTATGTCTGTGTGCCCACAAAATGCGTTATTCATCAGCTAAGCCAAAAAAAAAAAAATAGAAAAAACATTAACTAACAAACGTACATACACTTACAGATACTCACATAGAACAACGAACAAATTGTTGTTAAACATTTGGAATATTCTTTAGGCATAAAAAGAACCAATTGTCATAACTATACAATACAATTTCTGTACTCTGTAAAAGGTCATTTCACAGTTATTTTTCCCCTAAAAAAATACTCTTTCCAATTAAATAAAATTCTCAAACATCTGTTTGTCTGTTTTTAAATATTATTTATTTTCGGATTAATAATTTTCATGTATCAAAATTTTTATATTTTGTTTAGGATATAGTGTTTTTCGTAATGCATAAGGTATCTAGTAGTTGCTATATTTACTTTATAAATTCAAACCACATTATTCTTATTTATTTTTGAAGTTTCGCTCTCATCTCTTTACCATCTCTCATGTTATGGCCTTTCTTAGTGCTTTGTTCATTTCAAATATTTATGTTTTTGCATGACAACAATTTGCTACCTGCTTTCTTTCTTATAGCTACATAAGCACTTTGAATTCTTTATGACGTAATTTCTCAGTGCAACAAAAGCATTCCTCAACAGCAATTGCACAAATCACAAACTTTAAGTTTTATTTCAAGATGAAAATCATCAACTGAGCTGACTAAGTAGCCGGTTTAATAATTTAAGCCACAGAAATTACAATTCGCAAACTTAAACCTGGAATGGTAATTTTATAACGAAAATATAAAGATTTCCCGGATGTACACTTTAATAGATTTTCTCAATAATTCTGAATTATAACTTAAAGTTTTGTTATTAGTACAAAAGAGCATACAGTATGTGATATAAATTTATTTATTGAATAATATTTTATATTAAAACGGAAAAATTCAAACAAACAAATTTTAAATTTACCGTTAGAAAATTAAACTATTTTCAAGCTAATCAGCTTATGTGCTTAACAAATTATAAATGTATGGGATACTAGATGCTTTGTATTTTTTGAAAATATGTTGTTGCTGTTGCCGTGTTTGTGGCGCATTATAAATGTGGCATATGCAGCATGAGGCACTAATCCTAATTAAGCTCACTATGAAGCTTATGGCATCTGTGCTTTAACTCGCATCACAGACCGTACTCACTCACTGTACGGTTTATATCGTATGCATAAACTTATATCAAATATTTGTTATATTTATATTACGTATACGTAAAAGGCATTGATTTGTGTAACACTTTAGCTGGTAAATGATAAGCACTTGACATTCAACTGCGCAATCACACACATCATGGTCAACACCTTTGTTCAACCTTGTCATGGCATGTCAAGTGGGTAATACTCTCAAAGAAAAAGTTATTCAAACAAACGACAAAAGATGGAAGGGAGTCTAAGCCAAGCAATAAATATGAAAAGAATTGAAATGCTAAATATGTATGTCTAGACTCTAGAGACTGAAGACTTATGAAACGAAAGAAATACTTTATGTCAGAGCAGAAAATAATATTTATTTGATGTTTCCGTTATCATCGAGAATAACAACAACTTGCACACTGACATTGGCATTCGCATGGCAGACATTTGAACAAGTCTCAAGAAGCAACATAAAGCCAAAGTGCACACAGACAGGCCAAGAGTTGGGCGAAGTCCTTGTCCAAGTGCCTGAGCAACAGACGGATTGGGTTAGAGTCAAAGTTGGACTGCATTTCACAGGATATGCTTAGGCATGCAATAATCTAATGTGTAAATATGAACGGTAAATGGCTGTGGCAGTGGCATGAAGGCGTGGCACACACAACATGTTACATGCCACTAAAAATCTAAATAAGTTAAGTGGAAGCGGAGATGAAAAGATTTCACTGCTAGTTGGAGTTTCTCTAGTTGCTATTATTGCTTCAATTGCTTCATCACATGCACATGTTATGCAGACCAGGCTCAGGCAAGTCGCCAACAATTGGGGATCTGACTAGACTCAGACGGAGGCACGTGCACTTGAAAACGCCAAATGCGCCAAATGCGGCGACAGGCGACATGAAATGCCAACAACGCCCACAATGACGCCAAAAAAGTCAATAATAATAGGTTGAAGTTCAGTAAAAAAAGAGGGAGAAAAATACAAACTACGCAGACAAATTCGTTTGAAAAGGGTAAAGGAATGTAATAATACTTAAAAAGTTGAAATTCGACTCAGGAAAGGCACGCCAAAACAACAACAACAACAACAACAGCAACAAAAATGAGGGATATACTCGTAAGTGGAATGCGTGAGGCTCAGCATAGGCAGCGGGAACCACTAGTCGTATGAGTTATATGCCAAGTCGAACGAACATTGTGTTTGTATTGCCTTTGCCTATGCCTCCGCCTCTGCCGCTGTCTGGGCCATCTTTGGTTGACTTTTAGTGCTCGCTTTTTGACTTCTAAGTGGTATTTACACATATAGATGCATGTGCTGAAAGTGTTGTGTTGCAGTCTGTTCGCTTCGATTTGTCATTTTCCTGCCACGACAAGACGACAGACAGTCAGGACGGAAAAAAAATAAAAGAGACTCCTTCAAATCTTTGCATACTTTTGTGTGCCGAATTTGAATTCAATTTCTGACGCTGAAAGGTTTTTAATCTTGTTATCTGGCGACTGTTTTTTCCCCTCCGTTAAACTCCTTTCAATGCCTTCAACTCAATTTAAGCCATTTCCTTGCTGTTGTTATTGTTGTCGTATCTGGCGCTGTAGTTGGTTCTTGCCCAAAAGGCAACCCTCGTTATATTTTGGCCAGTTGATTAGCTTAACCATTTTCTGGTATTATGCTATGCGTTGTGACAGCCAGTTTTGTTATTCAAATAATGCGAGTTAAAAAGCCATATCCTCTCTTCAAATTCATATTATATAATGCATTAATAACCATTCCTTGCTTCATCATCAAATATAGGATGACATTTTGACAAAATTAGGAATACCTTATGATATTAAAAATACTCGTATCTGATCGAGTTATATACCGTTAGTTAGGATAAAGATTGGGCTCGTTTTGGCAGAGTTATGCTTCAGTTTGTGTTATACCATGTATTTTTTTTTCACAGTGCAGATTGTCCAACTAATTTTCAATTCAGAAAAGTTCGTCTTTAAATTGTTTATCAGAAATTTTGGGGCATCTAAAGACTTTCGTCACAAGACTTTTACCTCGTTAAAAGGTTATCTTCGAAGATATCCGATCTACGAACTGGTTTAAGCCAACCAAATAGAATGTGGCTATTTTGAGGTATTTATGCCTTATAAATGAAATTGTCTGCGATTCGTTTTTACACTTGTCGAGTGTGTGTTCAGTGAATTATATTGGTCAACGAACCGATTTTGGTTTAGTGTTAAGCGGCTAGACCGCATTTTTTAGAATATTAATTGATTTTTTTTAACAATACAGCAAGCCTTGTGACGATTCACATGTCCATCCAATCCAATCGCCTCGATGGTTCAGTTTACCATGAATTTCGTTGCATTTTTTATATTTCAGTGTTACGACCACAAAAAAACCAAGAACAAGAAAAAACGAAAGTGAAAATAAAGGCATGGGTGATGCAAGAATTTTCCCTGAAATTCTTTCCGAAACGATAAAATAAACAAGTAAGAAAACTGTAGTCAAAAGTGCACGACTACAAGATACCCTGCGCCTAGTCGCTTTAATACCCTAAATCGTATTTGCAAAAGCACTCTCACATATTCAATCTTTCTGATTACTATAATTTCTTTGAAGTATGTGCGACACATCAGTACTACAATAATATCAAGTGTACCAAAACACAAGTTCATAATTCTAAAACCGTTATACCCTTTTGGCCCGTTTTTTGATGGGCTCAGGGCATAAAATCCTCGTGCTGTATGCTGTTAGTCTGTGCACGCATTTTGCAAATTTACCACAAAGCGACCCTTCCCCTGCTTCGGCACTGACTCCTGCATCGGCACCAGCTTTGGTGTAGATTATAAAAGTAAACCTCCGGCCACGTAGCAGAGGGATATAAAGCGTAAGCTCACGCACACATTGCGAACAATAAACAAAAAAAATGAGGGAGAGAGAAAAAAAATGCTATCAGCGGCCACGTAACGCCCGAAAATCACACGCCCCCAAAAAGCGATTCAAAGAAAAACACATTAAAAATGGCAAACAAAATGGCAGACATATTTTTCTCAGCCGAAAAGGTGAATTCAAATAAACGCTGCATACTTTTGGGCGCGCTCTGGCAAATATTCACATTTGTTTAGTGCTTAATGCTTTGCATGCCAAGCAGGTGCTACATAACTTATCAGATCGCCTCGACCTGCCGAGCAACCGAAATATATCTGATTTATATACTGAAATTGTCATTGCGAAATGTTTAAGCTACTTACGATTGTGATTGTTGTTATTGTTTGGCAGAGCCAGAGGATATTGCAAGCATTTATTATTTAAATTCTGTCACGAAACAAGAATAACATGATCGAATCAGATTACTATATCATCTAGTTGTCTGGTGAAACAAGACTTATAGGACTTACTTTAAATATTGCCATGCCGTCAGTTAATAATTAAGATCACTTTGTAAATTAATTACAATGTCTTCGTGTTGAATTTTCTCCTGATTGTTACTTATTATCCTTAATATTTTAAGTAATGCAGCATAAAATTGAAACACCTGATTCGCAAATCGTTCTTATGTTTGTCCATTTGGCCCAAACAAACAAAAAAAATTCGATCTGCAATTTCATTTGGCATCAATTTAATAAATAAACCTGAAAGGGCAAATAAAAAGCAGACGCTGATGGCGCCGCAGTAATTTTGGTTTATAGTCGTGGATCTGTTAATGCGCTGACTGTCGGTCGCCAGTGCAGCCAATACACCGCACACCTCTCGCAACCCTTGCCCAACAAACGAGGCACATAAATAAAAATCACTGAGGCTTGAATTTTGCATACATTTTTTTTTATCCAGCGAGAAAAAACGCGTGAAAATTGCCCGTGTATAAATAATGGGCGCCAATGACCATGCCCATGTCTACGCCCACCACCAGCACCATCAGCCACACTTGATGCAGACACACTTGGTGCATTATAATGTTTACTGTTGCAATTTGCTAAAGTTATTTATGCCCCAGCCTATTTATTGGTTTTGTGTTAATATTTTCAAGTCAGACTCTTTGTTTTTTTTATAGCTGACGGGCAAATTATAATGCAAATATGTATCTTAAACGCATAAATAATTTATTAACCAAAATGTAGTGTAGTTTTGCTTAAGCTTGCCTCGCGAATTACACAAAAAGACAAAACTTTCTCTTGCCAATCACCAAAATTGCTGCCTCCCCTCGTACTGCCACATTCAACATCAGCAACCGCATTTTGCCTCTAATAAATCCAGACAAAAGCAGACTTTTGGCCAGAGCAAATTTATGACTTAGCTTCTTGGGTCCCTTGCCATTTCCACTTTGGCGATTTGTTCGGGCTTATAATTCATAGTTTAATTGGCCAAGTCACTAAGAAGGCGCTGAAAAGGCTCGTTTATTTATGTCGCCTTAAATGTAAAATATTTGGCACAAAATCAAAAGATGCTCCACTGCTAAATCATGCTCGTATGAGAAATTTATGGGCTCTGAGCGACACCCACAAAAGTTGCAACAAACAATGCGACTGCAAACTTGGCAGCCATTTGGCTAATTATTGGCAAAAGTTGAGTCTCACAAAAGCTAAACTAAGACCAATAGTATCCAGTAGAAAGCGTTGTGCCCATATAATCCCTGGAAACAATGAGCCCTACGCCTGTTGCTGTCAGCTGACATTGAGTAGAGGATTCAAACAGCTTCCTAGCAGTCGTGCATAAACAGCAGCTGTACCAATTAGTCGACTTATAAATGCTATTCCAACCCTCATCAGGGCTTAAACGAAAAACGTCCACAAAGTGTTTCGTAAGCTGCTTCAAGCAAGTGGAGTTAGGTCCATTGGGCGTAACCAAATCGAAATCGAACAAACATTTCCTTTACTATAATTTAAAAGTCTTTTTGGTGTATCTCTGAACTGATAGAGACAAGTAAAGAGAATATTTTTGTCATACTTTTGATAAGCCTAAAAGTAAGTTGCTCAGGTTGTTTAGTGTTGATGTTCAACAGTGCTCTGGAATATTTCGAATCAACATGGTCGACTAGATTTTAAGTTATCATTTAAAAAAAAAAATACTATTCAAAATTTGTTAAATTTTAGGAATCGTAAGAAAAACAGTTTTTGAGCCTAAATTATTTTTACAATATAATTTGTCGGCATTGATTGGCATTGATCTACGAATCACAAAGTCTTGGAATTAAACCAAGGCTGCAAACCGGTTCTGAACCGAACCTCGTAGAACTGGTTCGGTTAGGGTTTTTAAGCAGCCAGAATCGGATCATGAACCGAACCCTTGAAATTATTAACTTTGCGTGCCCGAAGCTAAGCCGAACCGCTTTCAAAAATAAAGGGTTCGGTTATAACAAATAAATAATTACATAAATTCGATGGTTATCTAATATTACGACATTATTTAAGACTTCGGATTAAAATAAGTCATATTTAAATCTTTAAGTTATCATCAAAAATTAATTTCTTAAAAAAAAAAATTTAATTAGTTCAAAATGTTGAGAAAAATGTACAACAATAAAAATATTTTTTTTATGAAATTGAACCAAGGTCCGAACCCAAACCTTGGGTTCAGGGGGTATATAAACCAAACCGATGTCTTGCTCGATGGTTCGAACCGCCGAACCGAACCTTTAACTAAATTTTGGAGGTTTGCAGCCTTGATTTAAACAAATATTTATTTATATAAAGTCCACGTTCTACAAGTACATATTCATGGCATAGGTAATATGTGTTTTCAAGGAGGCCAGATTTGAGGAGCAGCAACACTTCAAAGATATCCTTCATGTTTTTGTTTTGGCTTCTCCAACGCCAGATTGAAGACAGTATTCTCTAACTGCTTTGTCACACACACTCGTACAAGCAAAGCTCTACAGACAAAGTCAGCAAAGTTTTTGCCCAAGTGTTATTCTTTCTTTCTTCTTGATACTTCCGTTCCTCTCTTCGGGCACCCAAACCCAGTGCTTATCACACGTCAAAGGCTCTTTTTGTCTTTGCCCAAATCGGCTTCAATTTAAGCTCTGCCATGGCTGTTGCTGCGTGTAAAAAGTTCTGTTATATAAACATTGTGTGATTGTTAGAAAAACATGTGCCGCCGGCATACACACTCACACACATCCACACACACACACTCACACACGAAATAAAGACAAAGACAAACTCATCAAACAGCGCCATCATCTGCATATGAGATTGTCCTCATCGTCATTCTTTATGATGAAAAATCACATATTTTTTCTGTACATTTTGCTATGTGTCTTTCTCTTTGTATGTCTGTGGGGCTGTAGGAATAAAGTTGCTTTTATAGTCCCGAGATTAGGTTAATCCTTTCGCTGTTTGCCATTGCTAACTGCCGTCCTTTGTTCTAATGATGAAAATGAGCGGAGCATGCGTTAAAGAGCGTGTGAAAAGCCTGGCTATAACTCCTTTGTCAGTTGACGGGCTGCGTGTTGGCCTAATGAAAGCAGTTACAGTTTATTGCGCATACACACATACACACACACACAGAAAAGTGACACCAACAGCAACAGAGACAGCTAAACACACGCACGAACAGATGCACAGAGATATCCTTAATGAACTCGCTGAAGAAAAAACGACTGGCAAACTTGATAATCATTTTGAGGCAGCCTTAGTCCTGATGTCAACTCCAAAGCCAGCGCATATATTTAGCAACTGTCTTTCATACAGCATTCAACAAGCCGCCCTCTCCCCTCCCCCCACAACTGTCTCATACCCATCAGCAACAAAGTTCAGCATAATTTACGATGTATTAAGCGATTTTAAGCATAAAGTTCCTGTTGTTGCTACTTTTTTGCAACGTCCTTAGGCAGGCGCACAAAAAGGTGTGGCATATATCTCCAAACACACACACACACAGACAAGCGAGTACACGTTTTTTGAGTACGCATGCAGTTGACATGTGCGATGAGGTTGATTAAATTAATGAAATAAATTATGAGCTGCTTTCAAATTGAGTGTGCGCCATCTTGAAATTAATAAAGTGGCTGTAAGCAGTGGGCGTGGCAGGCAACTAACCTCCTTACTTGCTCGCTCGACCTTGTTTTTTAATTTCGACTCAAAATAAATAAAGCACTTAAGCCGACATCGTTAAGCAGCTGACAGATGACAGGTGATATGTGTCGTTGTCTGAGCTTGCAAGACTTTTATGAATTCAATAGAGCTGCACTATATTACGCATACGCAGTGTATTCCAACAAAGCCAAGACAAATGCAGCTGCCAAAAAAAAACAGATGTCGTATTATTTAAAGTAGTTTTAAGTCAATACAAAAACATTTTTCATATATGCTTGCTGATTATCTCGTTTTAATGTAATAAACAAGAATGTCAAATAAAATTTGATTTGGCAATCATTTGCGAAACATTTCTCTCGGTATTGTGGCTCAAATTACAGCAGTTGTTGTAAATCTTTTAGGAATGCAATAAAAACACAATATTCGTATGAGAATGCAACTCATTTACAGACCTAATGCATGGGATTTCAATAGGACTACAATGCCTGGTCAGTGTATGCGCAAAACTGTGCTTACTGACCAAAACTGGAAAATATTCAACACTGAGCTGTACTTTAGGCCTTTGGAGAACGAGAAATGAATGCAACGCAATACGAGTACTCGTACAACTGCAATGGCGATTGCAGCACAATAACAACAATGCCAGTTGCATCAACAAAAGCTTCCAAATTAGCAGACACACATACGCACTCACACAATTGCAGTCGTAACAAGAAAGGCTCCCTACAAAGGACCAGCATCCATTTACCAGCACGACAAGCACAACAATTCAAAAGTGAAGGAGAGAAAGAGAGAGAGAGAGAGAGAGAGATGGAGAGGAAGAGGGCACATTTCCCTCAATTGGCAGACAGCTTGGTCTGTAGTCCGGTGAGTGACTTTTGTTACCTGACCAAAAACAACTGGACAGAGAGATGCACCTGATACAGTCTCACATCTATACTGTTGCAATTTATAAATCACCTACACGTCACTTAGCAAAACGCCTATGTTCACAAAATTTGAATAGAAATTAGTGTGTTTCATTCATGTGATTAGAACGTGTTTAGTTTGTTAATCCTTTGTTAACACCCTGTTATCTGGACCCACAAACGATGGCCGCTTGCTCAAATATCTTTGAACAATTCAAGTTCAACTGTTTGTGAGATTTTATTGCATTTCCAAATGTTTCTTTATATTATTGAACTAAAAACAAACCAAGTTTTTGAAAAATCCCAATTAAATTCTTTGAACATTTCAAATGGCATTGTTTTTGACACGGAATGAAAATAATGATAATTGTTCAAAATAGCAACATAAAAAATCAACCATAAGGAGAAGTTCAATTTTTGTTTTGAATGCACCAAAATTTTTGTTATTTTAATATCTCTGCAAAGAGCTTATAAACTTTTATTTGAGTTATAAAAGAAAAAAATCAAAATTAATGGTTATTTAAAGACTTGATTTTGTAAATCACATTTAATAATTATTTGTGATTAAAAAAATTTAGAATAATTATTATTATTGATTTTTATTTTATTTCATTAATTGTGACAATTGTAAATTAAACATTTTAAATAAATTTTAAAACGTAAAGGCAAATATCTCATTGTCTTTCTATAAAGTTTGTATTAAATCGCTATAATAATTCAATTAGTTTTCAAAGTGACATTTGTTTAGTAGCTGTTAAAAATTAAAGATATAACTAAATTATATACTAGAAATCATCCTCGTCGTCATCATCGATGATGGCCACGCGACGTCGCTTGGCCGGCTCAGTGGTGACTGGCTTTTTGCGTGCCAGAAAGTTGATATCCTCATCGTCGGTATCCTCTGGCTCATCCTGTTGACCATCTTGCTCATTGTCACTGCGTGGGCGTTTGTTTGCCTTGTTGGGTGGCATGGCGCCAACATCATCGTCGTTGTCGCTATCCGAGTCAATTACATTAGCACGACGTGTGCGCTGCAGGGACGACAAGGACGACAAGGATGTCTTGATTGTGTTATTTGCCTGCAATATAGCATTCTCTTTGTCATGATCTAGCAGCGAGACTGATTCTTCTTGCTCTTCAACATCCCTCTCCGAATTTCCATCAGCCTCCTCCAGCTCCAGCAGCCGTGCTCGATAGTCTTGCGAGTTGAAGTTAAATGCATCATCGTCCTGCTCATCCGCAGCAGTGTCTGCCTTGGCAGACTCACTCAAAACCATATCGTTCAATTTGATTTTAGTGGCGCGTTTAGCTTTCAATTGTTCAAATAAATCATCCGTGTTGGGCTTGCTGGGTTGCTCTGATTTCTGCTCCGACTCCTGCTCTGGCTCAGGCTCCGACTCGTCCTCGCTGGACACATCGGGCTGTCGCTTTTTGCGTGCCAATTTGCGCGCTATTTCATTTACTTCCTGCTCATCCGCCGAGTCCTTTTCTTGCCGCTTAGCTTTGTTCCTGCGCTGTCGTTTTCCCTTGTCCTTGCTGACGCCGGCTTTAGTCGGTGGCTGTCGTTGTTCCGCTTCGTCGTCGCTTTTGCTGTACATGAGACTGTTCAGTTTGCGCTGCTGCTCAGCCGTTATATTGCCGGCTGCGGCTGCGGCCTGTTGTCGCTGTCTGCTGTGCTTGTCCAGATAATCCTCCTCCTCCTCCTCATCGTCTTCTTCCCAGTGGGCAGCTGGCTGTGGCTCCTCCTCGCTTTCATTGTCTTCCTCCACTTCCTCGCCTCCTACAATTTTGGCGCGCAACTTGAGATCCGCCGCATTCAGATAGGTTGGTATGCGCCAATAGTTCTCCATGCCTGCGATGGGCGGTTGCATGCCCAGTGCAACGAGCATCTTCTGGAATTCACTCTGCTCCATGGCCTCCTTTTGCACCTCTAGCAGCGGCAGAAGCGGCACACCATCATCATCCTCAGCCACATCCTCAGTGTCCTCGCTGGCATCTTCTAGGCTTTCCTTCAGCCAGTCTAGAGCCTGTTGATACTTATCCGTGTCCACCTGAGCTATCAAGGCGCGCACTGTGCCTCTATCCAGAGGCGTCCTTACGATCTGACGTGACTTGGCTTTGGCACTCTTTTGCTTAGGTACCATATTTTCAAATGTCGGCTCTTCCATGTTATCCTCGTTTTCGCTTTCGTTATCGCTGTCCTGTTGCTTTCTGGGTTTTCCTTTACTCTTCTTCATTTTCGCGGGCAGAATCTCTGACTTGTCTGCAATCAAATGAATCTGCAACATGCGTTTGATGATCTGCTGTTTGTTGCGACGCTCTCCAAATGACTCCACAATACGTTCTAGACAATCTAAGGATACAAAGCAAGGACGTAAATAAATATTGTAAGTGTCCAATTGAATATTGCTTATTTATAAATCAAATTTTCAAATTCGTTTAAACAATTTTTTTGCTTTCGGTCTAGCTATTGATTTCGATGCTAAGGGTCCCCCCTTAGGATTTTCGAAAATTCAAAATTTTAAATCTTAAGTTTTCACCTTTAATCAACTCCTTATATCGTATTTAGTATAAAACAACACTTTAAACTTGATTCTGAGACCTTTGATTTTTTTGTAAAAAATCATGAAGAATTCGATAAAATTTTGACTTGTAAAGTGCCTAAATCCGTAGTCTGACCAACTTCAAACTGTTATAACTTGATCAAAACTGAACCGATTTTCAAGTGGAATGTCATTTTGATCATGATTTGGCCTCTAAATTCATTCTGCATTCAAATATATTTAAATTTGTTCAATAAATTATTTTGCTCTGGGTATAGTTATTCATTTCGATGTCATATTTAGTATATAATGACATCTTAACATTTAAAAATGTTTTAAAATTGATTTGTTGTACCGTAACGTAACGGTACTGATACCGAAACCGAAAGAAAAAAACTGAAATAGAACCTTTTAACGAAATAGTTTTTTCGGGACGTACCGGATCTGAAACCGTAAGCTATATTTGTTTCTGTTTAATGCTTTGATAATAATAATCGCATTCCCCGAGTATCTGTCTAGTTGCTTATAACCCACATATTTAAATATATTTGAATTAAAAATTTGATGGGCATAGATTTGTGATGAAGGCTGCCAATGGAGTAGCTACGCACCTGGTTCCGAGCGATGCTGATCGTATAAGCTGCTTAACTCCTCATCCTCTTCCGGCTGCCAAAGGTTTTTGCCAGCCTGTGCCGCTTTGGTGGAGCGTTTGGTTGGCGCCTTGAAGTGTATGTCCATGTCCTTGAGTTTCTTTAGTATGCCGCGTCGTGTGCGTGTCTTGTCTACCAAATTGTCCAAAATCCAATCAATCACATCTGAAAGAACACACACAATTGAGTTGCAGTTGTTGCTTGGTTTTCCTTTTTCCTCGTTTTCCACCATTCGTCAGTGTTGTTGTTGTTGTTGTTGTTGTTGCGTCTCTGATTGCTTTCATTCATTTAGCGTAAATTGGGTTTTAATTTACAGTCAGTGGGGGGCAGTGTTCAGTCCAGTTTGAGTATTTGTCATAGTTACCCTTATCGGTTTCTGGATTCCGCTGATTCTCCTCGAATAGGAAACGCAACTCCACCTCCTGTTCCTCGGTCCAAGCGCCTTTGGTGCCGCTGCAAAACAATAAATAGTATAGAACAAGTTCCTCATTCAGGCTGGCTATCATCATTTATCAAATGGAGTCCCCAAACTAGAAACTAAACGACAGGCGCCGACAGGACAGCCAACGGCTCAGTCAATCATGTGCCCATTGTGATGATGGCTCTTTAACCCCAAAGTGACGGCGACCCAACCATCACCCATCCTCTGTAGTCCCACCATACTTACGTCTCGTAGGCATCACAATAGCCGGTCTCCAGCTCATTTGCCTCCCGGATGCCTTTGTAAAATAATAACTCTGCATATATTTTTGGATTAGTTGGTGCTACTTCGACAAATTTGCGCAGCACATAGATGCCCAGACGACGCAGCTCCTCCTGATGGCTGTCACGTTCCACGCTGAAGACTTGTTGAAAGATGCGAAACAGCTGGGCCTGTGGGTGGTAAATGGTGAATGGGTGAGAATGGTGAAAATGCCTCTTCATATATTCATATTCAAATGAAAAGTGCCGACAAAGACACAGCTAGCCACAAGTCAAGTGGTTTGGGATTCTATCCTGACATCCTGTGGTTCCTGCCTGCGGTTCGCCTGGCTTCTGCCAAAGCAAGATATCATTTGCAGTCGGCAAAACTTTATAAATGCCCCTCTCCGTTTTTTGTCTCTTTGTCTCTCTAACTCTGTCTTTCCTCTTGCTGCCTCCGCCCACTGTCAACTGCTGTGTCCTGACGGTTTTGTGTATCGTTGTCCTTGCTGTTGGCCGTCGTCCTTATTTGGAATTTAATTTATCCTATGATTGCGCAGACCCATTAGTGGTTTTGACTTTGCATATGATGCTACTTTTGTTTTGCTTGGGGTAACTAACCCTCTCTTCTTTTATTCTCTCTATCTCTCTCTCTATCTCTCTCTTTCACACTTGCTGTTTGCATCTTCTGATGGACACTGGACATCTGTGTCTGAGCTGCAGACATTGAGCCGGTTTAGATGATTCTGATACGAGCATGCTGCTGTCTGGCTGTCTGGCAGACTGACTGACTGCCTGTCTGTCCGACACGGTTAGTGGATACATTGAAGTCTACTCATATGTCTGCTTGTCTTTCGCCCAGAGAATGCGCCATTTTGCTTACTTAAATGATCAGCTGTGGTGTAGGTCCTTTACAAGGCTAACAAATTAAAGCCAAAGTTAGCTAACGATAGCAGCAGAACTGACGCAGCCTGGCGCTGAATGTGATTTATGAACTCTGCTCAAAGAAAAGTTTAATTGCCAGCCGTGAAAAGCAGCGGCTACAGCAGCAAACTCACACACAAAAGAGGCACATAAATATATATATCTAACCAAAAGTGAAAGTCGCCTTAAGTAGGCAAATCTCAAGATACTCTAACTGCCGTTTCAGTAAACTCAGTTTTTTAAAATGTATTTATTCATTTAAAGTCATTGAAAAGCAGTCAACAAAAATACTATTTAGAATTTTAAAATTCGATTACCAATTAGTAACTTGAAAAACAATTTAATATATTCTAGTACAAACTTAAAAATAGCAAGAAAATCAAAAAAGTTAAAATAAATATAAAATTTTCAAGTTTAAAGTTAAAAATTTTGATTATAAGTTTTACACTGATAAAAAAAAAGTGTTCTAAAATCAAGATTTTGGTCTCAAAACCAAGAATTTAGTCTAAAAAATATAAAGTTCTTAGAAAAGAAAAACACATCTTGGTTTTGACAACATTTTAAATAAGACCAAGTTTTTATTTAACGAATAAAGGTTCTTAAAATTAAAATTAATAAATTAAAAATGTTTTTTTTTTTTTTTTCTTAATTTCGATATAAAGACTTATATTCTGTCTTGGTTATTTTAATTCGTTACGGAGTGGGATTCGAACCGGCGCCTACTGCTTCGCAACTGAAGCGGTTTCTTTAACCAGAGCGCCACGGGTCCACTATTTGTTTTGTATGAAATAGTACATATTTATAATTTCCGAACAATTTAAGATTTTCATTTTTGTATTAAGAGCATTGATTTTTGAGATAAATATTCTTAGTATTAGTAATATGGTCTTAAAATATTCTTTATTTAAGAACAAAATATTTAAGATGAATGTTCTTGATTTTAAAAGTTGGTCTTTTTTTTCAGTGTAGCATTTATTGAGTATCTCTAAGAAATTATTTATTTATGTCTCAGCTGGTCAAGTTTATGCAATAACTGAGCTACCCTATACCCTATGTTTTGAAGCAAAACACAAACGGGCATATTTGAATGCTTGACTCCCCTTTCCCAATCCGTGGCAGCAGCAGCCGCAGTTAAAAAGTAAAACCCAAGCAACTCTGCGGCTCAAGGCAGCGCGTAAAAGGCTTAAAAAGTTCAAATTCCAGCTGACAGCAGAAGGACCAAAAATGGGACAAACAACTGTATGAGAGGGAAGTCAAGGGGCGGTTGAGGGGGTTTTCAACTCGTTCAAAAATATAAAGAACGCGCAGTAAATATCGTTTGTGGTTGCCACAAATAGAAAAAAAAAGGTTCGCTTAATTTGTACAAATTACCATAAAAATGAAACCAGCGACAGCGAGCATTGAGAGAGAGATGGAAAAAAATGGGCGCCTTTGTAGGAGACGCGGGGAGTGGGAGTAGGAGACGTGGACAGCTAAGTCGCAGTGTACTTATTTGCATTTGACTTTGATTTATGTGCTCCTGGTGCGGCACGGACACAGGTCCTGGCAAAACAGAATTAAAAACAGCAGGCAGGCAACCGTTGGCTCAGATTGTTGTTGGTAGGAGGAAGCAGCCAAAAGCAACGTCGAAATCATTTCTCTGTCGCATTAAGAGGTCAAGGGGTTAGGGGCACTCACCTGGTAGAGCATGCCAGGGCAGGAGCAGCCGTAGGCAATGCGATGCAGAATGGTAACAGCCGCTTTTAGCGCCTTTGTTGGTATCTGCGTCCAGTCAGTCAGCACCAGGGTGCAGGCGCGCACAATTTTTGGATGCAGCAATCTGTGGGGTTCAATTTAATCATGCTCGTAATTCAATGTTGTTTTCGGTGGGGGGAATTATGTTAAGAACTCCAATTAAATTATGCAAAATTTAACTAATTATGATTTAAGCGTTTATCCGATGCGGCATACACACATATTTATATATGTACATAAACACACAGATACACACAGAGAGTGAAAAGTTTTCGAAACATTTCTAAACAGCCAGCAAAATAGCAGCACAATTAAAATAAAACCCACAACGCAAACTTGACGCCATTTTGATATAATTGTTGTAGCACTGACTCTCGCTCTTGCTATACCCTTTAATAAAAAAAAATAAGTAGAAGGGTATGTTGTGTTCGTTGGAATGTTTGTAACAGCGAGAAGGAGGCATCTCCGACCCCATATAGTATATATATTCTTGAGCAGCATCAACAGTCGAGGTGATATAGCCATGTCCGTCTGTCCGTCCGTCCGTCTGTCCGTCTGTGTGAGCGCCTAGATCTCAAAGACTAAAAGAGATAGAGATACCAAATTTGGCACACAGATTTCTATAGACCCGACGCAGGTCAAGTTTGTTTTAAATCTTTGACACGCCATCTTTTGCCCCCGCAAATCGCGAAAAACCACCACACCCACAGTTTTGAAGATAATATAGTTTTTATGATTATTAACGTTATCTATTAATATTATCTATATTCTCACTTAACCGCAGTAAGATCGGACAAGTAGAACGGAAGTAATAGCTAACCAAAGTTATTAATAAATTTATTATTTCAATACAATCACCTAAAAGTATGCAGTAGTTTTTATTGGGTAGTAATTTTATTAAAGTACTTTTATATATATTGAAAAAAGTAACGGGTATCCTATGGTCGGGATTTCAACTATAGCATTTCCCACTTGTTACTGTTGTTGTTGTTATTATTGTCGCTGTTGTTGCTGTGGCCATTTAAACAATCCCCTCCCCACTCCGCCCTCCCCCTCGTGTATTTGAGAGCCAAGTTCTCGGTCATAAAACTTTTGGCACAAGTAATTTCTGACGCTAATCCTTAATTAGTAGCCTGAAGCTGTTGCGTTGGCGTTGCCACTTGGTTCGCTTTTTGGTTGCCTTTCAATTAAAATTACAATTACAAATACAATTACAGTTTTCAACACAACAACCGTCAATGCAAACCGCCAACAAATGGCCCTAGAACTTTTCCAAATAACAGCAATAAAATGTGGCCAAAAACGAACAAATGTTATAACCAAATGGTCCCGGGATTTTAGACGGGTCCAGGGCTAATTTACCTGCGAGCGAAATCCTCAAATTTGAACGTTTTCTCTGTCAGTCCATTATCTGTTTAGAAATGGGAAACGGATGGGCGAAAGGAAACAGGCAAATGCCATTAGTTTACAAACACTTTCCATTTGTTTTTTATTTTCGACTTCAACACTTGCCTTTCTCCTCAAACTCCTCGTTTGACATATCCTCATCAGCATCTTGGTCTTCATGCCCATTGTCATCTTCATTCGGCTTGTCAGCGGCATCCACTGCAAATGAAATTAAAATTAAATTATTTTCGGTCCTTTTGAGGTGTTCAGTTAAAGTCTTTTCAAGCCATTTTCACAATAGTAGTAATAGGATTGTCTACACGTTAAATTAAACTGCAGAAATATAAGGAAATTATATTCTGTTCAGTTCACAATAGAAGACTTATTTCCAAGTAGTCTTTATTTTAATATACAGCATCGAATTGCACAATATAAAGAGCATTAAGATAGTTTCAGTTAATTGTGCGAATGTCCTTTGTGCACTCGCAGCATTCACCACTGAAATGTGAATCATCATTGAGTGCACCCCTTGCACCCGCAAATGAATTTGTTTTGAATGAGTGCAGTGAGCACAACAAGCGCTTGGCAAATGGCCATTAACAATAATTACGATTGCAGCAATGCACAAACAAGTGCACTTCAGGCACAGTCCACACACACACATACACACGCACACACACAGGCATACACATAAAGCTAGTCAAGAGCGCACTTCAATGAAATGGTACTGAAGCATCAGTGGGTTGAGGGTTCACAGGTCAAGGCATGCGGCAAAGAGAGTGAGCTAAACAGTGCAACAATACAACACAAATCGCATGCCAAGTGAGGCGAATGGATGCCAAAGGATGTGCTTTGCTCCTGCTCCTGCTGCACCTGTAGTTGGCTCCAAAAAAAAATGTCGCTGTGTTGCAGCTACGAGTTGCAACTTCATTATGCAGTTGCAGCGTGCAACACACTAAGGTATCTGCAGCATGCATCGCTTTATTAACATCTCAAATGGACGCAGGAGTTTGCTGTTCTCTTTGTTGGCGACGCTGTGCCCCGTCATTAAAATACAATTTTCTGTGTCAGGTTCAAGCTGCAGCCCCGACATAGACATAGACATAGACAGAGACAAAGAGAGAAAGAGAGAGAGAGAGAGATGGGTAGAAAGAGTGACAACGAACATGACTACGGAACTAAAGCGATGTTTGTGAATGTCCTTTTTTGGGCAGCTTTTCATGGCAAGCAGCCTGCATTTGTTAGGCGGCGCCCAACAGGATCCAGGAACAACACGGCCATTAAACATGAACCTCGTTACGGCTTCAATGTTGCCTGTGTTGCACTTGTTGTTGTTGTAGTTGTTGTTGTTTAGCTTTTGTATGCATCCTGCACTTGCCGGCCACACTTAATGACTTTTGAGCACACACACACACACACACACCTGCTTTGACCTTGTCTATGTGCATATGTAGAGATGCTCATGTGATGCTCTTGTATCCTGTGGCATACGTGCTCCTTGTTGAGTTTGCGGTCTGCAGCAGACAAGCGCCCACTCCGACGTTTATAACTATTTTTCGGCAGCAATTAATTTGTAGTTTAACACGCATCGTTGGCCCAGGAGACGACACACACACACACACACAAGTGGTGACACAAGAGAAGCATTATTACATAATGTGGTCTCCTGCCAGCGGCAGATACCAAGGAGCAAAGTCAAAGCCGGTTAGCTGCATTTGGATGCTGAACTATGGTTGTTGAGGGGCACTGAGGGGTGTTTTGGGGAAAGTTGTCTACCCAAAGGCACACAAAGTCGAGCCGCTACTTAAGCAACTGTGGCCAAGACATAATCCAGGCGCACCACATGCGTGCGAGTAAACAGTTTCAAGGACTCGCAAATGCAAACAGGTGATGACAACGACAGACAAGGCTATAAACAAAATAATAACAAAGCGAACGCAGCAAACACACAACACAAAGAGCAACAAACCAACTGAGAGACAAAAATGAAATATATGAAATGAGAGAGAGAGAGAGAGAGAGAGCAATGAATTGAAGGCGCAGACGCGAACAATTTTTCGAAGTTCGAATTCGAGTTGCAAGTCGCTTAAAAGCATGTCCTGGCAGCATGCTAAGCTCAGTCTAGTGCTGAATTTATAGACGCAAGGACACGCGAACTGTGACCCAAGTGACTAACAAAGTGATCCTGGTGCCAAGCCGTGTGTGTGTGTGTCTCTTTATCCGCATTCGAATCAAAGCAAAGCACAACCAATTAGACACCCTTGAGGCAATTAAAAGGACAATTTCTGGCTTAAACGTAAATGAAACGACAGTCAAATATTGGCCAGCCTGTCGACCTCAACTGACACCCAACTGTGTTCTGTGTGTGTGTGTGTGTGTGTGCCGTGTTTGTGGGCATTATTGTTGTTGTTGTTATTATCCTATACCATTCTGTGGCCTTTGGCCTCTGCGTGCCAAGCAAATGTCAAACTTTTTGGCAGACATCAAGGCGTCAATGCTAGCAGCTACTTACATGCTGTGACTTTTGTTGTTACTGCCACAGCCAAGCCATCCGATGGATGCGAAGGACATGAAGGAGGCTGTAGACTCAGCTGGCGCTATTTTCGTTTAGTCATTCATATTTATGTAGCATACTTTTGCGGGCTGCTAGTTTTTTTTAGCTTCTGGCAAAAACATTCATATTTTTAGTCAGCTGCGTGCTTCATTTCCTTTTTCCAGCCACACACACACAACCGCACATACATATATTTGAGTGTATGTGTGTGTGTAGAAATGAGTGTGCAAAAGAGACGGGCTTTGCTTTCAAAACCTGCTCATTTCCGTTGCACGTCAGCCACGCACAGTCAGCCACACATACATATACACACCCACACACGCACATCCACCCACACACAGCTGTTGAAGCTGATCACTTTAACTTCAGCTTGCATTTAATTTCAGTGCTGCAAATTTAAAATAAACAGTGAAATCGCCATAAACAAGCCAAGCAAAAAAAAACAAAACAAAAGAAAACAAAACAAAACGAAACGTAACGAAAGCAACCAAAGCAAAGCAAAACAAAAACAAAAACAAAAAACCAAAACGAAAACGAAATTTAAACGTCTGCATATTAATCAGTGCTGCCTTCGCGACGCGTCCTGTGACGACAGCGTAGGTTTCAAGGCTTCGACAAGACAGGACCCTCAGCAGGACAACTTATCACTAAGGATTTACTGGCGACGCTCGCAAAGCCGCTTAGACGTCAGGGACGACGAGTGGCCAGAGGCAACACTAATCAACGGTCACAGGACCGGACACAAAGTGCCCTCCTGTCTAGTTGCTTTCGAGGCATCTCTCGGCATCAGCATCAACATCCACAAAAAACAACCAGTAGCAAGCGTCGCCTCATTTGGCCACTGCGGATTATGTTAATTAGGTAATTTTTGCTTTGATTACTCGTACCTTGAACACGACAGACACAAGCAACCCTCGCTCATCCAGTTTCCAGTTTCACTTTGCAGTGGGAACCTGCAACAGACACCCCCGCTGAAGGGACTGTCCATGTCGCTTACATATTTATGAAACTTTCATGTAAATCGCGCTAATTCATGCATATTTCTTCCTTTGCTCCCTTTGACTCTGCCTGTTTTTCTTTTTTATTTTAATTTTTGCCTTAATTGCAAGATAATTTTGAGTTTGCATTGCTCAACCAAATTATTTCGCAGCCAACTAACAAGTTTATAATTAAAATGGAATGCTACAAAGTAAACAGCAAAATTAAAAAAGTTTGGAAATGATTTTTTTTAAATATGCATTTCATGTTGTCCAAAAACTTTTTCTAAGTTAAATACTTTACTCTGTGTAACAGCAAACATATATTTTTAATATCAGTACACAGTAAACCATATCAGTAGTTATATAACAATAAAGTTAATAACACTTTAAACAAACACATTACATTTACAATTTATTGCCAAGCGTCAAATGTAGATTTTATTTATTTATTCAACAATCTACTTAAATTATTACGACTGTTTATTATGCAATTTGTTTAATTAAAGAGAGCATTCAACACTAATACCACTAAATCTGAATATATCCTTGAATAAAATGGAAATATTCATGATATTATTATTATTTTGATATATTCAATCAAATCTATTTAACACTTAAATGCAATAATAACAATATCAATAAATCATATACTCGAAACAATTCAATGACCAAAGGCTGTCAATTGTGCAACTTCGTTAATTAAAACACACATACAGAATCGAACAATTCTGGAGAAAGTGCACAAAACTAATACAAAACTAACACGAATGCAAAACGAACTTGGAAATTCTGGAAGCAGCAATTGAAATGGAAACTGTGCAGCTGCTGTAGGCACTGAAAACTTTATGCAGCCTGCATCCTGATAATTTAATTATAAAGTCCTGAGCGAGGGTCGATCATTTAGTACAGAATCTACGACAAATTGTAGCCAGGGAATAGATAGAAAATTACAAAGTATTCTTTGTGTACTGACAATAAATACAGAGCATATTTAAAAAAAATTAAAGAAATTTTATTAGCTGTGCTATAAGTGCATTTACGCAAACTTCTTGTGTAGCCCTCGCATATAGTCATTGTTTGAGTCGTGTTTGCGCAAAGCTTCAAATCTTTTGTGCAGCTGCTGCTCGGAAACATGAGAGCAGGACCCCATTAGTTGTTGTTTTTGCTGTCAGGACTCTCCGGCAGTTTATGATTTTCAATTTAATTTTATTGATTTTTGCCTTGTTTGTGAATTCGCATATGAAATTCATACGCACAAATTCAAATAAAAACATAGAAGAAAATTAAAATGATGCATGCAAAGCTGATGAAAAAGTAAAAGAAATTATAGAACTGCTAAACATAAAACTGAAAATGGCAAGTATATAAAATAAATGAGCGTATATTAAGCCATGTTTATTTGACTTTTATCTCTGTTGGCCATAAAAACGTGCAGGTAGCACTCGAAAAGTTATAAAGTCCGAGCATTGCTCCAATTAATGCTGCCACAACGTCTAATTAGACGGTGTTCAAAATGATGCCAGATGGCAGATAACACACACACACAAACACACACCTTGGAAAATTGTAGCTGTCGCAATTAGACATGCTAAGGCGTTGTACGAGTGTCTCTCAAACAGCAGCTCAAGCGACCGCAACATGGCGTATGAGTTATGCGGTGCCAGCAGTCACCTCTCAACTCTCGCTGCTACGAGTACTCCCAAATAAACAGCACTCAGGCAGGCAGCGCAAACAAAGCACAGCAACAGTCTAGTCGAATCTTTTGGGGTTACCCTGCCACTTGAGTTTCATTCATTGTTTACGGTTAGCCCGCTCTCCTGCAATCCGAGCGTCGAGTTATATGCACACAACAATCAGAGTCGTTAGCTGCTACCCACTTTGATAACGTGAAGGCGTCGGTGAGCACGGCATACATACCATATAAGGCAGTTAGTGGCGCAAGTGTGTACAGCAATATGGCAGGTAGCATATAATCAAATATTTTTGTGTGTAGAGGCGCAGTTCAAAGCCCAGGGGTTAACAGCAGAATAATGCGGCAGTTGAATCAAAGTTGAGACCACTTTAATACTCTTCCCTAAAGCATAGAAATTTGTTTATGATTTATGAATGGTCATTTTCTTTAAGAAACGTTTTTTTTAGAAGTAAAATAATTACATTAATCTTATGATTGTTTATATTACGACATTATTTTATAATACGACTCAAAAAACATTACAAAAAACTAGTCGGAAAGGCTATAGTCGAGATCCCGACCATAGGATACTCGTTACTTATTTCAATATACATAAAAGTACTTTAAAGAAATTACTTGTATTACACGTACTTTGAAAACATTAAATTTCCATAACTGCCGTTTTACTTGTCCGATCTTGATGCGATTCAGTGAGATAATAGATAGTACTAAGAGATAACGTTAATTACCACAAAAAAAACGTAATATCTTAACGGACGTGGCCTTAAATTTGAAACAAACTCAATCTACGTGGGGTATATAGAAATCTTTACGCCGAGTTTGGCTACGCTATCTGTTATAGTCACTGAGATCCTTTTGTTCATACGGACAAACAGACAGACGGACAGACGGACAAACGCACATGGCAATATCAACTCGGCTGTTGATGCTTACAAAGAATATATATACTTTATGTGGTCGGAGACTCGTTTTCTCTGTAACATACATTCCAACGAATACAATATACCCTTTTACTTATTTTTTAGGTAACGGGTATAATTAAATTGTAATCTTAATTCTAACTAAAGGTGCTTTTACATATTGTATGATCTTGATTATGATAGTAAGCTTGATCAGTTGGTTCTATTTATTTTATTCAAAAATTAATACCGAAGTTTTCACGATTACAATATCGGTTGAATGAAGATATAGTTGTTATAGCTGCCATCTAGAAGGGTATTAAATTTCAGAAATCAGAAATTCAGAAAAATGACCTTTAATTTTTGTTTTTTTTTTTTTGTTGGCCACTTTTAGCCAACCAAGGGCTGCAATTTGCATATTTATGAAGAAGCTCAGACTGCAAGACAAGCGACATCGCTTTAAGCTGCTTCAAATTGAAAAACGCGTTCAGGGGGAAAGATACAAATGCAAATGGCTGTGTGGCAAGACAGAGAGGGGAAGTCGGCAGTGGAGGATGTTCTATATGTAATAGCAACAATAATCTGTGCTGATTTACGATTTACAGGCGCGAAATAGACAAGCAGCAAAGGGGAGGCTAAAGTGGGGGGGTGCTCCCCCCGTTTAAGCAGACAATTTGCGTTCGCAATTTGCAGTTCATGGGCGGCACACGCCCTCACCCCACCCCCCAGGCAGAGAAACAGTATAACATTTTAGCGTATGCCAAAAATAAAAAAACAGTAAAACAAAAAATGTTACACAGATTTTGATCGCTGGTTTTTAGCTGCCTTTTTGAACATTTTTAAAAGCACTTCAAATGCAAATAACTGGGGAGGGGGGGAATAAAAAATAGAAGCCCCACCTTCTTGTCATTGTTGCTTTTGTTATAACGCAATTGTATGTTTGATGAAATATGTAGAGCCATTAAAAATATGCTATTTTGGTTGAGCAAATACAAATACAACACAAATGGAGCAATTTATAAAATTTATATAAAGAATATATTCAATATGGCGGATTACACTACAACAATTTATGTTATTAAAACTGTACAAACCGAGAATGGCCACAGTTCAAATAACTAGTTGAATAATAATTTTAAAATGTTGTGTTTTTGTTTAAATTATTTGTAATATGCAGAATGTAAAGCTTTGCTTTCATTTTGTTTCCAATTTGTGTATCACTTTTTTAAAAATATATATTATGTAAAAGGCATATTTAAAGTAAGCTAAGGGAAACTTACTTTAAGAGTGCTTAAAATATTCTACTATTCCCTGAAGTAGGAAGCTCGAGTAGCATTTTTTTGACAAGTAAAGTAAGAGCGACAACAAAACTGAGTATGTTACACTTTCTACTTTCTACACTCAAGCAGTCCATGACTTAAAATAATTCTATGTGGCATTTATGCTTATGTGTGCATGTGTCTGTGTGTGTGTGTGTGTGTGTGTGTGTGTGTGTGTAGTTAGGTACAATGCAAATGGCATACAATAAATGGAACCAGGACACACGCCGGCAAATCTTACGTTAATGCCTAATCCCTGACATTAAAGTGTTGCGCCAACAAAGTGATTTGTTGTAGACAAAGCGACCGCACTATGAGCTCGTCTCCCCCTTCCCCTTGTCACCCACCATGCCCCAGCAACGAGATGCTGCCGCTGTGCTCCACACAATGGCAACGAGGCATTGCAAATAATCTTTGCAGTAAATACGTAACAACAAAAAAATAAGATACGAAATGGCATAGGATGTGTCTGGGGATCATTATTTGCGCAAGTGGGAAACAAAACGTAGGCAAAAGGCGCTGAACCAAATGTCGCACATGACTGCGGCGAATGTGCGCGCGTGTGTGTGTGTGTGCGTGTGTGTGTGCGCGTGTGTGCGTGTATTTGAATGTGTAATTTAAGCATTAGAGAAGCGAAAAACCTTAACTCAGCCGGAGTAACCAGCAACAACAGCAGGAAGCCGGCACATACCGAAGCACACACTCACACACACTCGCACACACACACACTCGCACACTCACACTCGCACACATACACAGACATGAAAATTGAATAAATTATGCGTGTCATCACATGCCGACAAATGGCTGGGGAGAAAGAGAAAAGGGAAAGGGCAAGGCACAGACGGAGGAAGGCAGAAAGCACATTGTGAATGCGGCAAGCAAGTCCTGGCTTTATCCATTCAGCGGCATACATAGCTCGGCAATTTGTGCCCGTCTATACACAGCAACAAACGACAACAACAACAACCACATTCAGCGGCATTTAATTAAGCATTTTGTATTCATCGGAAATGTCATAAAAATGGCGGCGTTTGGCAACAGCCGTGATGCGAATTTGTGGCACTTGCGGCACTATACAAAATGCACACATGCAGCATATGTGAGGCACACACACACACACATGTACATGCATATTATGTACACGCTAGTCAGCCGGAAAAGTCAGCTGCAATGCGACAGATGCACAGCATTTGGAAATAAACATGTCAAGCAACCAATTCAAATGCTTTTTTTTAAAAACTCAAATCTAAAAATAAATCGCGTTTATTTTTATGCTTACTAAAAATGGAAATAGACGAAACAAATTGACAGATGTCTCAGGTTGAGGCTTAAAAGAGTTTATGCTAATGAAACCCAATTATAATATTGTCAGTTTATTTTGCAGACAGACATATACATATATATTAATGCCAATTTAGCGCTGACATAGAATTTAAAGCATACATAAAATTTGTGTGCTGAAACATTGTTTAACATTGCTGGTCTTGTTCAATAAATAATTAAAATGCGGCTTAAAATATACTTTGAGACGTCAAACCTAAATTTGCCAAATGCCATACGCAATGAGTAGACTTTGATAAAACATAAATTGATAATTTATTTATATTCCGGTGGTAGCTGTGGCAGAGTCTGTGGCAGCGTTGCTGCTTAAGCCAAAGTCACGTAGCTTGGCGACCCGTAAAGAGAAATAGTGAAAATATGCAAAGTAGTTGAATGCTGCGAGGGCGTCTCTGACGTATCCCATTTCAAGGTTTAGCTTTCAAAAAAAATAAAAAAATAAAAGAAAAGAGCAGCAACAACAACAAAATAAAAGGCGAGCCAAATGCCAATCCTTGAAAGTGGCAAACAATAAGCGCTCAAGCGATGCAGGCCACTAAACAAAGTTTTCGGTCGCCCTTTCAACTACATATATATATATATATTTACGAAAACACAGAGACACACACACACATGGATATGTACACAACATAGCCATATACAAACGCAACTATTTGTTTGTTTATCAAGTTATCCTTGAAAATATTTAGCAGCCACTCAGTTGCGTTACGTATACGCATAGTTAACCTGCCATCATGACGGCGACACCTAGAGGGCACCTCTGCGACAACACGCTGGAGGCTATATTTGTAAGTCTGTGTGTTTGTGTGTGTGTGTGTACATTTGTGTGAAAGTTTCTCACTAACCCGTGCTTTGACATCGATTTTATTTTTCATTTTTTTTGCTTTAGCTAACTTGCAGCTACGTTGAAGCTACTTATGTTTATGTTCACGCTTTAACGTTGACTTCCAGTTCCTCACATAACCCTACACCAGCACACCTATAGCTCAACACACACTCAGACACACACACACACGAATGTGCTGTCGTCGAACTACCAGCAGCATCATCATTTCGTATTCAACGTAGCATTAAGGTCAGGATATCTGGGATTTATAAGTTTTGTCAGCAGTTTCGCTTTCGCATCCTTGCTACTTATTTATGCAGGCCGAAAGTGTTTTCTAAGGGCACCTCGAGCTAGGTTTGCACTTTGCCACATCATAACTAGCAACTGCTTAGGCAAGCATTTATCTATTATTTAAAACGAAATTAAATGCCAAACTCTGAAAATGTAATAGAGAGAGAGAAATAGAAAACTGAATTTAATACATCACAATTCGCCACTTGGAATACTCGACATTTTGTTGCACGATCCAGAAATAACTTTATCGCCTGTTATACAAAATGTTTTCTCCGCTTCCATTGTTGGGCAACAAAAGTTGTGGGCCACGCCCACTCAAATGGCGCACGCCTGCCTGCACTTTCGACACTTTTGCGCCTGACGGTCAAATGGTTATGGCTTATAATGAAAGCCCCAGCCAAAGAAAGGCAGAACAATAAGCGCTGAAAATCAAGAAAAACATGCAACTCCAATGGGATGAGGTGCTGTGGCAGCTGTGTGTGTGTGTGTGTAGGAGAGTCCAGGCATGCGGCACAACAAATTAAAAACTTGGACGCCTTTTTCAAAATGTTTTCCCATTAAAAAATGAAAAATTGCGCAATAATTTCGCTGGCCCAAGGCATTTAAAAGTATGCATAACAGCGAGCAGTTAACTATATTCAAGCTAAAGCGAATTTTAAGAATTTTTAAGTGTATCTTCAAGATACATGAATTTAACATCTATAACATTAAAAAGTCAAATAGCTTTCAGTATGAATTCTTTTTCAAGACAATAACATAAAATAGACGCCATTAGTTTAACGACAAATCAATAGTAAATTGTCTCGAGCTATAAACTGGCAGATATTTATCTGCTGACTGGAATCTGGTCTTAAGTTATAAGAGGCTTAAAGCAAAATCACAATGGCTTCAGTTTGTATATGGGCTAATTGTCAGGTCAATCATCAGCAGCAGGCAACAGGGGGCACACAAAGAAGCAGAAATTACCAACATATATCATGATGCTAATGCTTTAAGCGAACCCTTGCCGTTTGCATTGCGTGTTGAACTTGTGATTTCCGCCACATTAATTTCAATTTCACAAAAAGACGCCAAAAAGCGAAGCACCCAGCGTACACACACAACACACACACACACAGACAGCAAACCAAGCCCAGGTTCGAGTGCGGGTTAGTTGAGGACACGGCGCATTTGGTAAATGCCTTAATGGCCTAATTTTTGTTTTCAGACGCGCAGCAAAAGATCCCAACACAAAAAATACGACAGTTATGCGTGTAATATTTTTTTTTTTTGTGTAAGCGGCCTGTGTTGGAAATTATCATTGAAGCTGCGTCTGGCTGGCAATTTTAAGGGTTCAGCGACTACGCTTGTGGGCCATGAAATGATGTCGTAAATATTTTAAGTTTGTTGTCTGCCTAAAGGCAGCTGCCATCTAACTCCCGGTCCCGGTGTTTCCTGTCCCGCTGCTTTACAATAATTTCCTACTCGAAAACTGAAGCGTAATGTGCGTTAATGTTAATGGCGCGTATTACTGACAAGTGCCTGTCTGATAAAAGACCACTTGAAAGTCGAAGCAGATGCGCTAATTGTCAGATACGATTCAACTTGGGGGCAGCAAAACTTGTTAGCAAAACTGTCGATGAAAACTCTGTCTGGGGATCAACAAGCGACCGCAAGCAACGACTGCCAAAATTAAAGGACACCAAATAACAAACTGTTGAGAACTACCAGAAGTAGCAATGGCAACAGGAAAAAATAAAGAAAACAAAACGAAAAGCGCAACGCCGTTGACAACTACAAGAAAAATAACAAACCAGAAGTGCAGTGGCAACACTAAGGGGGCTGCTAGGGCAACCTAAAAATCTATTCATATTCGATACCATACAATTGCACTATAAGCTAAAGAGCATATTATTTTTCTATCGAAACAAATTTAAGCAAATACTCTATTTTATTAGTTGATTATTTAAATGATTTAAAAGAGCTAGAGGAACTATTTTTTTTTAAATATAATATATTTTATGCATATTAAAATGCACGAACAAAAAATGAATTATTCACATGATTTCCTAATTTGTATACACCTTGCTTAAAAAGTAAGTAAATGGATATATTGTGTTTGTTGGAAAAGGAGGCATCTCCGACCCCATAAAGTATATATATTCTTGATCAGCATCAACCGCCGAGTCGATATAGCCATGCCAGTCTGTCCGTCCGTCCGTCTGTCCGTCCGTGTGAGCGCCTAAATCTCAGAGACCATAAGAAATAGAGCAACCAAATTTAGCAAACAGATTTCTATAGACCCCACGCTGGTCTAGTTTGCTTTAGATTTTTGAAACCACTACAGCCAGTTTTTAAGATAATACAGTTTTTATGGTAATTAACGTCATCTATTAATATTATCTATAATATCACATAACCGCAGCAACATCGGACAAGTAGAACGGGAGTAATAGCTAACCAAAGTTATTTATAAAGTTATTATTTCAATACAATCCCCTAAAAGTATGCTGTAGTTTTTATAAGGTAAAAATTTCTTTAAAGCAATTTTATATGTATTGAAATGAGTAACGGGTCGGAATCTCGACTATAGCCTTCCCCACTTGTTTTCTTTTTTACAGGGTATTCTATACATTGCGCATTTTGGGTCATATATTTTTTTTTTTTGATGTTTTGTTTAAACGTTTTTGATTGTTTTCAGTTGCAAGGCACGTAAACAGAGAACAATGGCCCAAAGCAACAGAGCAGCCAAGTCAGTGGTACACACACAAACACACACACACCCACACAGCACTTTTAGTTTGCTATTTTAAGATCTTTTTTTTAAGCTGAATATTTTTGTTAGTCAGCGCTTGCAATAGGAAACCACTTCAAATACGCAGCGTGGCAGGAGAATTATTGATTTTGCACTAGTGCCAGATTTCGGGTGCCAGAGATTGGTATGACGACAGCAAAGCGACTGGCAACTTTAACTGACAGCTTTAACTGCCTGGCAACTCTCTGTCCACTTGCTAGGCTCCCTTCTTGACCAGGCTAAGGTTTCAGGTTACATTCATACATCTGAGACTGACAATTTGGAGCACATAATGCTCGTTGTCCTGCCGTTTGTCATACATACACGTACATATATAGGGATGTATGTGTGGGTGAGAGGAGTGTGTCTGTGTCCTTGTGTCTGTGTACATAATCTGGCTATCAGCTTGCCCAGAACACCACTGACCATCATCCTCATATGTCAAGCAGACACGTATCTCAGATTTAATGGTCAGGCAAAGGCAATTTGGCAAATTATTAGAAAATCATTGTGCCACTTTATGGGCTAGGACCAAAAAAAAAACAACTACAATATGAAAAAATATGAGTGCCCATAACAAGCACTAGTTGGACAAGTCTACTGATATCTGAGTGGTCAAGCTGTCAAAATCATTAACCAAAATGCAATTTGCTGTGTGCTGACCGAAACAGTAATAGTGTCTTTGGACCTGAACTAAAGAAAAACTGACAGATGTGAGGCTTTTGAGGCAACAAAGACAACAGAGAAATATCAGATTGAAATTGTGGTCCAAAAGGCTAGAGAAGAAATTAATAAGGTCTAATGCATATAGACTGGGCTAAGTGGTTTGGCAAATGGTTGGCCAACAATTTATGCACATTTATTGAAAAACTTTTTCAATTTCATAAAAAGCTTTGCGAACTAAACCATAACCACACTGAGCTTGTCGGCGTCAAGGGGTTAAAACTGTAAGACAATAAAAATGACTGCTGCCCATAGAAGTCAGTCAGTTAGACCGAGAAGCAATGATGAGTGAGGGAGACCAAGCGACCGTCAACATTTTTTATTAAAATATCTTTGTATAGCATGCTCTAAGCTCAAGGCCCAGTCGGGGAAACAACGCTCCGAGCAACCGAAATTGGGCTACCAAAACAAAGGCAAAGACGAAGCCAACCAAAAAACCCAGAAAAAAAAATGTCGGGCAAATATACACACACATGAGCCTCCGTGGCTGTTTCCCTAAGCCTTGAGCGATTTTTCACTACACAATTTAACAAATAAAAGCAAAAAAAGAAAACAAAAAAATCATACAACATGAAAATCTACACATAAATAAAACAATAAAAGACAGGCATACACTCAGACAACAGGCAGAGTCTGAAGGCATTGAACGAACAAACAATAAAGAAGAAGAACAAGTTTATTACGAATTTTAGTTATGTGTTTTTGTTTTTGTTGGTCTGACTCGCTGGGCAGCAGAGATGCCATGGACTGGCAGTGTCTTTAGCCACAGGGCATTAATAAAGACAACAAAATGGCATCAAGATATGGGCATAAGTCATAAGCACAAATTCCCAACAATGCTTTCCCCTCTGTTTTGCCAAATTGTCTGAGCATGTGAAATATGTACAAAATTTACAAATATTTTTTGCTCTTAAGTTATTTAAATTGCATGTTCAATAAATAGAAATTCGATCTTAGGAATTCGTAAATTTGATAGGCGGCAAGAAGTATTCAATGTATTTGTAATATGAGTGGAAACTGAGGACAAATCAAATCGATGAATTCACATACGTATGTGTAATATCGCCAACAGCCCCCGAATTGTCCGCCTATTCACTTGACAGTCGAAAGCTCGCAAAAGAAACTTTAATTTGAAAACTTTTATGCGCTGCAAAAAAAAAAAAAAAAAAATGGTCGTCAATGGTTGACAAAGGCATCCTGGCAAATTCTTCGCAAAGTGTTGGACATATCGCTTAAAGATTTCCACACAGTTTAATAGCCACATGCACAGCCGAACTCACAAAAAGACAAACTCGCACACGTCCTGGCAATGTTGACATTGACACAGATGCTGAAGGATCCCAATGCCTGCTTGGTTGCATTGAATGCATGTCAGTTGCAGCAACAGCGGGCGGCAGACTCAATAAAACTTGCACAAAGCGGAAGTTTATTAAAACAGCAGCCCTGGGAAAAAGCAAATGCACAAGGCTCGTGCTTGACAAGTAAGAATGGTTCAGGCGATGGTGAATGACTAGAAGATACCTCGTATGGAGTTCAATATTAGTTTACTAGAGCAAAGGAGTGTTAAGTAAGCCCTGTATTTTAATATTTTCACATTGATTTAACTGTTTTGCTCTATGATTTAGCGTTAAATACGGATTTTGTAGATGACTTAATTCAAATTAAATATATTTCATATTAAAATTCAGTATTATAATATTTAAAAAACAAACATGACATTATTAAACTAATTTAACATATGTTTTAAAGTGAAAAAAAATTTTCAAATATAATTTGCTTTATTTATTTTGTTTAATTTTTGTTTTTAAATCAATTATTTTATTATTTTTTTTTAATATTTACTTTTACTTTTAATTGTTTTGTAATTATTTCTTTTATTTTAATGAATTTAAAAACATTAAACTCAATTTAATTTTTTTTCCTTACTCTTTTCCTTGTTATGGCACAGAGTGGGGTTCGAACCCTGGCCTTCAAACTGAAAAAGTTCTGTCTGTAAGCAGGTTGGCCACTCTAACCATTAAGCCACCTAACTTAAAATTTGTTTTTTGTTTTTACTAAATGTTTTTTCTATCAGTATACGAAAAAAATTGCATTTCATCATAAAATTTAGAAGTTATCGTGCACTCTTTTACCTCGAAAATACTCGTTTAAAATAGAGTTGGGCTACAGAGTATGATAAAAATGCAGAAAACGCAGCAAAGTAAAACATGCCGGCCACATAAAAGTAAGCTAACTGAATAAAAAGCCAGCAGTCACAGCATTTTTACATGACACACAAACTCAAACACAGTTACACACACACACATATATATATATACATAATATAGGAGTGAACGTTGCATTATGTATACGCCAGGATGGAAGAGATACAATTTTGTATTTTGTTGCGCAATTGAACGCGCAACTGAAGCAAGAAACTGCGCAAAAGTATCTCAAGGAACTGACAAGGAATTGCACAACAGGCACTCAATGGAATGCATTGGGTGACAACGTTGTCCTTGCCATCAAATGGCATTTGCATTTTGTTTCACAATGCACAGCACTGATAAAGCCATGCCAGATCGGGTCGAAATAGTTCGAAAATGGGTTGGGCACGAACTTAGGGCTTGTATACGGGTGGGATCATTACCTAAGTTTCTATACAGAAAAGAAAAACGTTGATGTATGGCAGCTGGTTGCTTGTTGCCTGTAGAAATCCAATTTCAGCAGAAAACTCAGTGCACAATGGATTTTATTTAAGCAAGCTTTTTAGGGCAACAATTCAGCTACTGTTATTTGCATTGGACAAAGGGATGCACTTTAAAGGAGCAGCGTCAGCTATTTGTATTGTCCCATGCATTTGATTAACTGAGAAAACGGAACAAGGCAAAAGGAATGCTATAAATATTCAATATGTTCGGGGTGGCAAATTCCGGGCAACAACCCTCGCTAATGCTCAATCATAAAATACAGTCGGGGCTCGTGGCAAAATATGGTACAGCAATTCGCAAATTATATTCAAGCTGGCATTAAATAAACTGACAAAACCAGGAACCCTCCGAGAAAAACAAAAAAAAAAACCCAACACCAAATACAAGCAGCTCAAGTTGCTCTGTTTGATAAATAAATGGTTAGGGAAGCGACGCACAGTGGGACAATCTCTGATTTTGCTGTCCAAAAATCATAACTTTTGAACCAATAAAGATATTTCAAAAATTTAAAAAGCATTTGATAGAAAACTTTATTAGCTTTAAAATTTAATATACAGTAGATGATTCAGGTTGGTGGGTCAAAGTTGAAAAATATTTTCTGTGCATATTTTACATGTTAAATTTAAAAAAAAATCCATTTTGATTAGTCTGAAATATACATTTTAAACTTTTTTATCCTATAAACAAAATTTTGTATAATAAAAAAAGTTTTTGACGCTTTAACCTTTTGAATTTTAAATCTTTGAAGAGTTCTCTATCGAATGCATTTATTTCTTTCACAATCGCTTGCATCAAAAAAGTGATTTTTTTACCGCCTTCCCGACCCAATGACCCACTGTGCGACGGATGAAGCTGCTTCAATCTTGGCCATTTTGTTGTTGCTGTTATTTGTTGTTGGTTTTTTAAATCGACTTTTATGTCAACTGGCTGGTGTACAACATCTATCTGTCTGCAAATTGATGGGGCAGTTGCAGGATATAAGGAAATTGGGGGGGGGGAACTGACAATACTGCCGCTGAACTTATAGCACACATTTTACTGTTGCGTAAGCAAACGACAGCTGAAATGAAATGCCAACTTCTTGATAACATTTGTCAATAAATTTAATATAAACCAGCGATGCCTATAAATTTGTTTACTCATGCTCTTTCCAGTATGTGAGTTCGAGATGCTAAAACATTTATGTGACGAAGCACAAATTCCCTAACCATTCTCATATTTATTGTATGCAATATAACAAAATTAAACTTTGTTTATATTGTTTAATTAAGTGCACAAATTTGATCATATCATCGCAAATTACATGTGTGTTGCAAATAACCAGAATGAACTTTTATACTCATTGTAGGTTACCAAATTGGCAACTTTGACTTTAAGTAGACATTGACAAATTAATTTTAGGGGAATTGGTGCAGGGGAAAAGCGACATTATGCCAACAAGGAGTAAATCAAATTTGTGTTATTTTGGGCGATTGCCGGTTGTCAGTTGACAGTTGTTTGTTGTAGAGTGTCGAAGAGCTTAACTGTCACTTGTCTGCAGCGGAAATGAAATGACCCAGTTAAATGATTTATAGCGCACACACACACATATGTGTGTGGGGTTTATAACCAAAGCTTAGTGGCATGCGGCTGACACGCGGTCAAAAAAAGGTAGCTGGCGGCATGTGGGTCGGTTATGACCCGGCCCGAACTCAGTCCGTATACGGGCATGCTGTTAAGCGTGTTCAAATTATAATTTCATTAGCTGCAATCAGCGTAAAAATAACACTTAAGTAAAAGTGCCAAAGCACTTTCAAGTCGTAAAGCTGAAGCTGAAATTAAAAAACACGACCAAAAAAAAAAAGTAAAAAGTATGTGTAAAAAGAAAAGAAACTGAAGTAATAGCGAAAACGCAGACAAAGCAAATGCTGAGCAAATTATAAAGAAGTTTACCTTTTCACCGTTACCTTTGCACTTTTGCATTCGTGCAGCATTAACAACATGGAACAATAACAAGCGTAATTACAAATTTTTTTCACGTTTTATTACAGATTTTAAGCACGCGACAACGCCAGGGGAACAATTGACGTTGTAATGTGACAACAGTTGACTGCAACAATAACAACAACAGCAACAACAACAACAACAACGACAATCAGTACGACAATAACAAGTGAAGCGATGCGCGCTTTTTAATTGGCATTTACTCGAGTCGAAGAACGTTGTACAGCAATTAGCTGGATACCTGATAAAAAGGTGAAAGCTGAAAAGTGAAACAAATGCGAATGGCAAATTAAAAACAAAACAACAATTGAAAAGGTGATGGCCAAGTTTATATTTAATTAAAAATTCAGCATTTTTCAAGGCAACGCTAAAAAGTAGGCAACGTTTTTCAGTATATTTCATACATACAAACTGAGCCAGCAACAATGGCCGCCATTGCGGAAACAATGGCAAGGCGAACGGCAAAGCCGTCAAACTGTTGACAGTTGTCACATGGTCGACCAGAAGAGCGAACGTGACGCAAAAATCGTGCCAAAAACCAAAAAGGACAGCTGGTGAGCGTGAGTGAATGACTGAATGAATAAATGGCAGGCAAATGAATGAAACGCCCAACGTTTGCCATATTCAAAATTGAGGCAACGCGCTAAACATCTGCACGTACAGCGCATAAATTTTAAGTGAAATTAAAGGCAGTTGGCACACCAAAAAAAAAAAAAAAAAAAAAAAGTATAGACAATCATTGCCAACTAGGCATAACAGCTACAACATGAAGCATGCGCGCAGCAACTGTGAGCTGCCAGCAATGTTCATACTGGGGGCATTACTGCTGGCAAGCACTGTGTGTGCCATGCCCACACTGTCGGCAACAAATGTTGCCGCCGAGCAACAAGAGTTGCAACTATCGCTGCAACATCTGAGCTTTAGAAGCGTGCAACGCATGTTGCGCGATGAAAACGAGCCGGCAAACTACAAAGGCGAATTACGTTACTATCAGAAGCGGCAGACGCAGCCGCGACACGAAATCCAGAAGCGTGAAATCAGCATAGATGCAACCTTGCTGAATCTGACAGCCCAAGGTCTCACCGAATATGACAGTCAGAAGAACTATCAAGGCCAATTCGAGCTCGTTAAGCGCATGGATCTAAGCAACAATAAGCTAAGCAGCCTGAAACTGGATAGCTTTGTGCAACTGCAGCAGCTGGATGTGAGCAACAACACGCTGACTATGCTGCCAGCGGCCAGCTCATCGCTGGTTACTTTGGATCTATCCTGCAATCAGTTGGGTCAGCTATCGACTAGCTTTTTTGCACAGCGTATGCCGCAACTGAAGCATCTCAATCTGGCGCACAATCAGCTGAGCAATATATCGCGACAAGCCTTCTACAATTTGATCAGTCTGCAAACTTTGCTGCTGAGCAACAACAACATCACGGATATCGACTATGAGACATTCTTGGCGCTGCCCAATCTGCAGCATTTGGATTTATCGCACAATCATCTCAGCGGCTCGGCCATACGCGCTTTACAGGGTATTCCCGATCTGGTGAGCCTGTCGATTGCCCACAATCCACAGGTGGGCGCTGCCATGCAGGAGTTTGTCGCCTCCTGGAGCCTCAAGGAGCTGGACGCCAGCGGCACAGGATTGTGCCAGGTGCCAGCTGCATTGGCGCAATCCGTGCGCACGCTCAGACTGTCCCACAATTGGCTCAAGGTGAGTAGCTATACACTGATAAAAAAAATGTGCTACAATCATGATTTTGGTCTAAAAAATGCCTTGAAAACATGAAATTCTTAAATTAAGAAAACACATCTTGGTTTTAAGAACATTTCAAATAATACGAAGTTCTTATTTAGGGAATAAATTTTCTTCAAATTAAATAAAAAAATACAAATGATTTTTTTGAGGGAATAACACCGTAACCGGTATCGGAATCGTTAACCGAATCTAACCGTTTCATTTTTAGTACCGGTACGTTTATGGTAAAGTTGCAAGGTCAAAGAGTTGAAAAACTTCTATTTGTCATAACTTGAACAAAACTGACCCGATTTTCAAGCAGAATGTCATTTTGATCATGATATCGCCTCTAAATTAAGTCTGCATTTAAATTTGTATCATCTAAAAAATTTGATATTTTTTCGATACTAAGCCATCTATCATCCAATTTTCCATACATACCCCTTGACATTTTTTCAATAACTTTGACCTCTCATAACTTCATCAAAAATTAACCGATTTTCAAGTGAAATGTCATTTTGATCATGATTTGGCCTCTAAATAAAGTCTGCATTTAAATTTGTATCATCTAGAAAATTTGATATTTTTTCGATACTAAGCCATCTATCATCCAATTATCCATACATACCCCTTGACATTTTTTCAATAAATTTGACCTCTCATAACTTCATCAAAAATTAACCGATTTTCAAGCGGAATGTCATTTTGATCATGATTTGGCCTCTAAATTAATTTTGCATTTATATTTTTTTCATCTAGAAAATTTGATATTTTTTCGATACTTGACATTTTTTCAAAAACTTTGACCTCTTCGTAAAACTTCGTAAAAAATCATTCAATTTTCAAGTGGAAAGTCACTTTGATCATGATTTGGTATCTCAATTCATTTTGCATTTAAATATTTGTCATCTACAAAATTTGATATTTTTTCGACCCGAAGTCATTTATCATTCAACTTCCATACATCTTGACTTTAGAAGTTGGTCTTTTTTTTTCAGTGTAGATAGATGCGACACTAAAGGGAAGAGTCTTTAAAAGTCAAATCAATAAATTAGCGAATCCATGAACCATATGCCGACTTCCCTTCATCATCGTCCCGCTGTCTGCTTGTGTGAAGCCAATGAACCGCAATTTTGACGCTTTTGCCGGCAATTAACGGCATATACGCAACAGTAACCGTCGACTGTCTCGCACTTTTTCACAGACTGCCTTCCGCGAAAACTCTGAGGGGCATTGGGGTTTTCCCCAGTTCCCGCTGCTGCCATTAATTAGCATCTGTTTTGTGGCCCAGCGTCGGAACGCTACTGTGGCCTTAAGTGCGCTTCTGCCCATGTCGTCCCCTCCTAGTCGAAAATCTTACCCAGGCGTATGATTTACACTTTGTTATTTTTAAATTTGCGCCGCCATTTTGTTGCCACTCGGCTGGCAGCAACGCGCACTTCCGGCTCCGACGTGCGGTTGAGTACGGACGGAAAATAGGGTGGAAGATAAATTTGTCGTCGAGCTTTAAATAATTTTTATGCTTCGCAGATTCTAGCAGAAGAGATTCATTACATGAATAGGAAATTTTATAGGATAACACATAACAAACATTATTGATTAATATTATAATTAGACTGCTGAAATGTGACATGAAAAACAATATTAAATTAAGTAATTGTACATTTAAATCGCATTTATAGATAATTATTTTTATTTTTTTGCTATTTACTCGAATTTACAAATAACTATAAAACGTGAGTTAGTAAAGCGGAAAAATGCAAACATTTGCATTAACTAGACAGTATAAAAATAAAATTAAATTATGTATAACTCGATGTGGATCTATTTGTGGTTGCAATTTTTACACAATTAAACCTTTTTATTTGAAAAAAAAAAACCAGAATGATAGTATTTTCAAGTCATAAATAAATAAATCTTTGTTTGTCTGTTTACATGTTTTCAAGCTGCGCTTAATTCGTTGCTTTGTGCATTCTACAAGCAGTTAGATAGCTCTTAGCCTGCCACTTAGCCAGTGCTAGACCATAATTAAAATCACAATGCGGCCAACGCACAATGGAACTGTTAAGTGCACTTTACACTTTTCACAAATGCAAAGGAAACAAAGCAAAAGAAAAGGCGCTTCAAGTCTTAATAAGTAAAGAGTGTTTGTTTGTTTGGACAGACAGGCAGAAAAACAGGCGATTAGCGTGTCCAGCTTAAATAAAAGTATTCCATGTTGCAGCAGTTAAGTAACATAAAGCAGCGAATATAGTGGTAAACAGATTTATGAAATCATACTTAGAACAACAGCGTTCCAGCCGATTGTATTAAAACGTTCCAGACCTAGGGGTATTAACTAAGCTTAAATGTCTTTAAGTACAGATATCTAGCAACAAATGCGGCTCATAAATTGTTGCTCTTGCCGTTTGTCGATTATGGCAAATGCCATAAAAGGTGCAAAAATGCCGTTCATAAGCTGTTCGGGCCAAAAGACAAAAGCGCGCCTCACGCTGAGCATTAATAAAATAAGGATAATTGGCATAAGCATAATCACGTTTAAGCCAACAGGCAACGAGCAGCTGAGACAGGCTAAGACTGCTACAGTCTAACTAGTGGCAATGCCTGGCATGGAAGCCCCAGTGAGCGGCAAGGATCCCTTTTGTTCCCAGACAGCAGGCAGGCATTTTAATTTGTCTGCTGTTCCTTGTTGCCGTTGCCGATGTTGCTGTTGCCGATGTTGCTGCCGTTATGCCTTTATCGGCAGTCAACACGCAGCCTTTTCATGGCAAATTATGGCGTTTAGTGGCAACCGGCTGCGTCTTGTACAGTCAACGCTTCCGTCTGTCCGGACTGCGGAGCAACAACGCTCGAAGGCAGCGACTGTCTGTCTGGTTAACTGGCTGACTGGCTCCGTGCCTGGCGTTTGTTTCATTTAATGAGTCGCGTCTATGTTTACTTTAAGCCCTAGACGAGCATTGCCCCAGGCATTTGCAACGGCAACGACGCCGACAACGCCAACGACTACCAAAAGGCACAACCAAGCATCTACAACCGGTCTTTGAAGTAATTATAACGGCTGATTCACGTTAATTTTTAAACAACGTCAGCATGTCACTCACTTCTCGCTCTAATCAAATTTCCTTGGGCCAACTTATAGCAGTCAGTGTGGGCAAAAACTTTTGACTGTAGATGTACATAGATAACGATATATTTTAGTTTTGCTTTGCGGTTCGCAATGTAAAATAGATGCTCTTGATTAAAGACACTTTTCCCTTTTTTATAACCAATAATTTGAAATTAAAAAAAAAATATTTGTTTTGGTATTTATCCCTGATAAAATAAAAAAATATTTGTTTTGTTATTTATCCAGGATATTAATAATAATTTTCAATTATGTATTCAGTTGTGTTTTTTTTTAATCTTGGTATTTGGAATCTATTATATTTCGTAGCTATTACCGTTCTTTTCTGCATGTATCGGTTTTGAAATACCGGTACCATTTTGGTAGACAAAACACATTTTGTTGAAAAAATGTTAAAAGTATATAGTATAAAAAACAATTCTTTGATTTAAAAAATAGCTATTTTATCAAAACAATATTAAAATGTAAAATCTAAATTAGTTTGAAAAACAATTATTGCACCTGAACTACATATTTGAATTCAATGCTTGACTAGACATAATTAACCGTTATACTTGAATTGGTTACCAATCGGTTATTTCCGTTTGAAGAATTTGAGTTTGAATTTTTTTGGTATTGATATTATATAAAATTATTTAGTTTCGGCTTGAGTTTTCGTTACAATTACCAATTTGAATCGGTTAATACCGGTTAAAGGTAACGGTTTCGATTACGTTCTTAATCCTTGATTATAGGTGAGTTATATGATTTTCTCTTTCAATTGCAGGCTATTAACTGCGGTGATTTGGACAGTTATCCTCTGCTGCAGTATCTGGATCTGTCACACTCACAAATTGCACTTGTGGAGGACGATGCTCTAGGTCGACTGGAGCTGCTTGAATTGCTGTTCCTCGATCACAATAGTTTAGTGCGAGTGCCAAACAGTTTGCCCACCTCGCTGGAGCATCTGTTTTTGCAACACAATCACATAATGGAGCTGCAACCACAGTCATTTGCCGGACTAAATAGTTTGAAAACGTTGGATCTATCTGGAAATCGTTTGCTGTATTTGCCCGCTTTGCCGTTGCCCAAGTTATTAACTCTTAACTTGCAGTCGTCGGGCATTGAGAGTGTCAGTCAGTCGATAGTTCACACGCTGCCTCAGTTGCGAGATCTTTTGCTGGAGGATAATCCGATCAGGTGCAGCGATCTACTAGGCATAGCTGAGTGGGCGAGTCCCTGTCGTAGTCCGGACCTGGGTCAGTCAACGGGACGCATTGATTTAAAGCCACGCTTCGTGCAGTTGCAGAACTTTGATGAGCCCTTCAGCAGCCAATGCGGACGAGGAGGAAAGGTTGAAGCAGAAAATGAACCAGATGAATCTATGCTGCCCACTTGCGGCATGGCAGCAACAACAATGCAACCAACAATGCCGAAAGTGCAAAAGTCAAAGGCAGCAGCAGCAACAGCAACAACAACAGCAACACTAACAAATGCAATGCAATCAAACGGCAACAACATTGTGCTGGTAACCGCAAAAACTTTAGGGCCAGTTGAAACAACTTCGTTAGTGAAACTGCAGCGCCAACAAATGCCAGGCATGCCAACTGCAAGAACAACAACAGCAACAACAACAATAACAACCACAACTCTTAGTCAAACATCAACAGCTAGTGGCATGCCAAGTTTCTACCGCGCGGCAGCAACAGCAACTCTCGCTGCCAATCGCACAAACATTTTGGCAGTCAGTTCAGTGCCGCCAGCAACAACAACAACAACAGCAACAGCAACTACATCAACAGACGCTGTAAATCTAACAGCAACAGCAACAGCAGCAACAACTATGCCAAAAAGGCTAGCCATGCCAACAGACATAAGCGATGTTGCTGCGGTCGCCGCAATGTTTCACTCGCCAGCAGCAGCAACAACAGCAACAACAAAGCTCAATGTGCCACAAACAATTTCGGCGCTTATAAATTCGAAAGTTTTAGCACAACAACAAGCGCAGGAAAAGCAGTTTGATAATGCAAACAACAGTTTATTAAAACAGACAGCAACAACAACAATGGAAGCAGCAGCAACAGCAACAGCAACAACAACACCAAGTGAGATTTCCGGTCAAGAGGTGTCAACCACGTTGCTGTCGAAGCCGTTGCAGTTGCATAAGCATGCCACGTTGCAGCTGCATATTAAGGACCGGCATCTGATTGGGACGCCGCTGCTGATGCATAAGGGCGACAACCTGCTGGTGGATGCGGAGCAGTTGCTGCTGCCCGGCACGGCAACTGTGGCGGATGCGGAAATATTGGATGGCAGCCAGCAGCAGCAGCAGCAGCAGCGACAGGAAGCGACTGATAAGCGACAGCCGGAAGTAATAAAGGGCGACACAAAGGCGACGCCAACAGAGAAGGCGACAGCAGCACAGACAACAGCAGCACAGACAACAGCAACAACAACAACAACAATAGCATTCAAAACGCACAAGAAGAAGAATCCCTCGCTGAGCATTAAGAAAATGACCTACAGCACAAAGCATGCAACAACTATGAAAACAACAGCAGCAACAACATTGTCTACAACAGCAGCAACAACCAGTGAACGCACACAGCATCAACACAGCAGCGTAAATACACCAAATGCTGTGAATCAGGAGCTGAGCACATTCGCCCAGCTGAAGGCCTTTGTGGAACAGAAGACGGAAGCCTCCAAGTCGGCCCAGCTGCTGGATACGCGCCAGGAGACGCAACAAACACTGCCCAGCAGCCATCCTGGCCTCATGTTGCTGCTGGCCTGCGTGCTGGTCATTGTGTTGCTGGCGGGTCTGGCGCATGTTTATCGCTGTGAGCTGCCGTGGCAACGCCGCCAGACGCGTCCGCATCAACAACATCAGCGGCAATTCAATGAGAACGATGATGTGCACAGCTTCTTGCACTATCAGGGATCGAGCAATCCAGCGAATCCAGCTCGACTGCAGGCCTGGCATCACAGCACCAGACGTGAGGCGCCTTACAGCTCGCCGCTGCACAATCTGCAAGCGCGTGAGTTGCAGCGTGAACAGCAGAAGTTGCAGTTCTACAGTGCCTCACTGGCGGACAGATCCAGTGGCAGTGGCAGTGGCAGCAACTGCTCCTCGGGCAGCAGTCGCAGCAGTCTGCACTCACCCAGCAATGAGGATAGCTTCTACATTGAAATGGCGCCCAGCAGTCCAAATGCAACCGCCAATGTATTGTCCAGTCTGCCCATGGAGCTGCTCAGCAGCAACAGCTCAAGCAAGGCAGCTGGCAATGTGGCTGCCACAGAGTTGGGTGCCACATTGACACCGACAACGACACTCAGATCGGTAAGCAGCAAACTGATGGCGCCCAGTTCGCGTCGGTTGGGCATCTGGTGACAAACCGTCTTTGGACAGCGACAATACGCAACCTTCCAGTAAATCAGCGGCAAATAGAAATTATTATTCTTACTAGTTTTAAGCAAGACAGTTCCAACTGCCAACTGCCAACGGCCAACTGTCAAGTGGCCAGAAATGAGTCATAAAACAAAAGGCAAAGTCTAAATGCAGGCATACATTTCTATATATATGCTTATACATATATAGATATACAGTTATATAGATAGATATATGTACATAGTCTAGCTTGATTTATTGCTCTGTGTGGCCACACACGTGGCAGGCCTCTTAGTGTCTAGGTTAGCAGCAACAATTTGTCATAAAGCTACGTTACGTTACGTATACGCCAAGTAGTCAAGCTGCCAAATAGCCTTCGCCAGCAACTTTTTATGGGCCATCAGGCACTCTGAGTGAGCCGACTGCCCTTCATTTTGATGTCCATCTTGTGGTCGTATTTGGGTCAGTTTACTTGCGTGTGTGTGTGTTGACCAGTTTACTTTATACGTCTATGTATGTAAGTGCCTGTCCGTTGGCCAAGATTAAGTGCTTTGATAGTCGTGCATATAAAAATGAAATATCGATAAAGTATTAAATAACAATTTAGTTTATGACAAGGCTCCAGCTATCAGTGTGTATTATAAGTTCGCAAACAGACAGATTTAAAAAAAAAAGAACATGTATTCTTATATAGATAATAACTCAATTTGTTGTAGCTGATTGTGAAACCACTCATTCATAGTTTAATTTACCATTAAACCAAGATTCTAGATCAATTACAGTTTGGCTATGCAGCTGCAATTTTCGTACTGAGTGTGTAATTACATATAAAATTCCACACAAACTGTAAGCTAGCACAATTAATTTCACACAAAATCTAATTGGAGTACAAAGCATATTTGTAAAATGTACACAGCTTTCTTACACTTGAAATCAAACTCCTAATAGAATTTTACCTGTCTTCATCAAAGTTTAAGTGTCTCTTTCAATCTTAAGCCACTTGCCCAGTTTTCCAAGTTGACTTTCCTTCAATTGCAATCTAATTAAAATTTCGTCTTTGCCTCTGATAAAAGCAGCACACTCGCTAAACCCTTCAGGATATTTTTTTTCTTTTTTCTTTTCTTTTTTTTTATTATTGTTGTTTGTATCGACACCCTTCGAAGCCAAGGGAATTGCTTTATTTCCCCCAGTCTTCAGCCCATTTAAAGCTGTGATGCTGCTACGAGTATTTGGCACTTGTCGAGCAAGCGAACTGAACAAAACCCCGCCCACCACTTAACCTTATTTTATAAATTGACCAAGACAGCATATGGTGTAAATCCTGCCAAATGGGCAGACATCTAAGCCACCACGGCAAATGTGAAATGTTGTAAAACTATTTGAAGATATGTGAAAAATGCCCATGTCTGGCCCCTGATCTCTCTGAACAACAAGGAGAACAACAAAGCTGCTAAGGCCAACATCAAAATAATGTGCCAGCAAATCAAATTACAAGACATTGCCGCACAGCTCTATCTACAAGAGGGTGAAGAAATCAGGGAGTGAGGAAGTGAGCAAGTGAGCAAGTGAGGGTGGGTAACAGCAGTACAAATACAAAACACAACAATTACATTAAGACACGATAAAAAGTTGTGCAACCATCTTGCGAGCCACAGGAACCGCAGCCAAGCAACTAAAGGACCAAGGACCACAGTCATTGCACAGTTTTTCAACTTTTTGTGGCTTTGTAATTGGAATACAAGAACAAGGCGCGTGCACACGAGCAACAGGAAGATAGATAAAGCTAAAAAGAATGAGTAAGAGAGCAGAAGTGGAAGTGGAAATGGAAGCGGGAGCGGGAGGGGAAGCTACTAACAACAGGCGTTCAAGCGTTCGTCTTAAGCAATTCAGAAGGATTTATTTTCGGCCACAAAAGCGAAATGCCGAGCAAAGCGGGCTAACAACAATTAAAGTAATGCTGACCAACAATCTAGGCCCGATTGGGTGGGATTACCAGAGAACTGCCATAGACGCACAAAATCTTAATTAAGGAACTTCCAAGTGGGCAAGTGTCAGGCTGTGCAGTCGCCCACTCGGAGGGTTGAGTTCTGCCCTTTTTTATACTCAGCACAAAACTGGACTACAATGGCTCCACAATAGACCCAAGGAAAGGAGACCAGCTAGCAACCAACAGCTAGCAGAAAGTAATCCACGTGCCCAGTGCTGGGCCATTGTCAAATTTAATGAAGGTTTTCATGCTCATGACATGCGCAGCTGGCCAAGATTTAGTAACTTTTTTAAGATGACTCCAACCAGTTACTGACTGCTTGTCCCCAAACAAACTCCAATGAGTTAATTCGATATTTGACACTTTTGGGTCACATTCCCCAAAAACGGAATTTTACTCTCACTGTGCAGTGAGAACAGTTAATAAAGTTTTGTTGAGTCCGGCGTAATTATTTGCCTGCTAAATGACTTTTAGACGACATTTTTGGGGCCATAAATGGGGGCGATTTACCAAGTTATGTGAAAATAAGTTGCTTTTTCTGGCCGCTGGCCATTGCATATTTACAGTTGGCAGTTGACATTTGGCAGTTGGCTGTGGCTAGATCGTAAATAACGGCAGATAATTGGACATTGCCAAAAATGTAAAACAATATCCATTTAAGCCAACAATAATTAAACTTAATTGTACTGTACATTTCAAATTCCAAATGTAAAAAAAAAATATAACAAATACTTACTTTTATGAATGCATGGCAAATAGTTTATACAAATTTCAATTGAAAATATTCTGTGTTGAGCAAATATTAAGATAGAATACAATAAATAAAACGCAAAGCAAATATTTGCATTTCATTTTGCGCATTTTACCAACTTGTAAATGCCACAAGAGCAACAAAAACAGAAATAGCAGCAACTAATTGCCAAATATTTAACAAACTAAAACCAAAAAGTTTATAAATAATAAATAGTTTTAACAATTTAACAAAAACAAAACATGAACAAACTATAGAATAACGCAGAGAAAATAATTATAAAAAAAAAAACTAAATCTATTTACACAGTTTGAATATTTACTTATTCAGTTTAGACAAATGCCACGCCCTAAACGTATGCGACGCCCAAATTTGATATTGTTCATACGAATAGATCCAAAAGCACTTGCCAAAGTATTAAAATTTCTGTGTGTATTTGTAAATAAGTAGATTATTTAATAAAACTATAGACATTTGTGTAGTTGATTCTCGAAATTGAAATGTTTGCTAGATTTGCTCCTATAGTGCAGCCAACATCTTGGCACAAGGCATCAAATATAAATAAATAGTTAATAAAGATATTGCGAAAATAAATAATAAATATTACATATATGATGTATTTAGCTAATAAGTATTAATAGAAACCGATGAGTAAACGCTGAGAAGCCAAATTTTATGACAACTTCTCAAATCAAAAGTTTTAATGGCATCCACAAAAAATGCAAAATAAAAACTGAAAATTATTTAATTACAAAAAAAAACCGTGATAAAAAAGATATTTTTATTAAAGGGAGGAAGCAATTTTTTTACTGGAATGATATTTGTTATAATTAACAAAGAATATGCAGAGCCGGATTAACTTTTTATAGGCAACATTCTTTCAGGTAAATCAATATAAAACATTTAATTAACTAGTACAAACAGGATTATGTTACCATAGACAAAGACAGAATTACCAATATAAATAACACACTTTGCAATGACCATCTGAATTGGGTCAAGCTCATCTGTTCAGTCGTGTTTTAGTATACTTATATATATGCCTCCCTTTTCCGTGTTAACATCTTGACTACTTCAAGAATTCAACAGAGCAAGAGCCAATCGGCAATTTGCATTAATAATGAAGATCTGACCAGATGAACATGACAATAAAAATAAACGTGAAATTAGTGACGCAGGCGACACTTAAACATGGAATTGTGCACAAAAGGAAAAACCCACATAACACCAATAAAGCACACACACAGACACACAACTCTCACACACACGCACAACTAACAATACAACTCTCATTGGTTAAGTTAAATAGCCTGACTAAACAAAACAGCGAACATTTTTATTTCAAATCCAATTATTTAACATCAAACTGCAATCAGATGATTGTGTCCAGCAACAGGAAAGCATACATATACAATTATATGTATTTGTGTGTGCTTATTTTGTGCGCTCCTGTATGCGTGTGTGTGTGTGTGTGTGTGTGTGAAAACTGCTGCGAAAATTGCCGACAAAATGAAAGTCAATTGGCATTTTTTTTCCGTTGCCCTTTCTCGCAGCCTTTATGTTTTTCTTCTTTTTTTTTGTCCACTGAAAGAACAGAAATCGCCAAATTGAGGGCACACCAACACACACATGTGTATAAAGTAATTTGTGTATTTGTGTGTGTGATGAAATATTCAATATTGCAACAAGATGAACGTGGCATCCAATAACATTAAAATTCCCATTCGATTACGAGCCGATGGAGGCCAACAAATGTCGTTCCAAATGTGACCAACTGTCGCCAAAAAAAGGTTAATGACAGAAAAAATATATATATGATAATGCAAGTAAACCATAAAGAAATTTGTTACAGTTAAGCATACGACAGCCACGTGTTGACATTTCAATCTTTTTATTGTTATCTTAATATTACCTTATTGTTATATCTTTGTTTTTTTTCCACAATCTAAACGGGCTTAAATAAAGTTTCATTAGTGGTAGCAAATAAAGTTTTGGTTAACATTAGATATGTACAATATTAAAATATCGATAAAACGAGCAATTTTAATACAGCTCTAAAGATAATTTCTGCGGAAAAACTTCAGAATTTCGCTACCTAACAGAAAGGTAATTTAATCATTAACTAATTTTAAAAAAAAAAGGAGGCAGAGAATTGAAATTGGCAATTAAATAAAGTTGCCTAGGGGGTTATGCCTGAGAAACAATTGAAATGTTAAATTTTTTATTCAATTAACTTTCGCAGCTTTTTAAAAGGAAATTTAAAATTTAAAACACTCACACACTCAAAAACTTTGTCTAATTGATTTTGAAGCTGCGTTGCAGTGCAGGCAAATGGCGTTCCATTAGCATCAGACAAGTTGGAGGCAAAAAAAAAAAAAATGGAAGAGCGCAAGTCAACTTACGAATTTTGTTGTTGTTGTTGTGTTTTTTATATAAATATGCAAACAATTTTTGTGGCTGTTTGGGCCTGAGCTGATTCTGATGTGCAAAAAGCACACACACACACACACACTCAACTTTAAATTGCATTCATATTTAATGCAGCGCCAGCAGCGCCGCCAAAAGCGCGGCCACATTACGTATACGCAATGTAGTGCTCCATTGGGACACATTGCTTAATTTCTCTGCAACTCAAATGCATGGGGACAGAGCGGATGGTTGCAAGAGCAACCATGTGTGACACTCACACAAAAAAATACATACACATATATAGATATATATATATATATTTATTTGTATATATGTGCATGCATAAAAGCAAATGTCAAATGTGAAGAGCAGAAAACAGGAAAAGGAAGAAAAAATCGCATAATGTATACGGCATTTTTGCTACATTTGCGTGCAGAGAGAGTAAAAAAAAAAAAACCAGGCATTTGGGTGGCCAAGAGGCGGTTTTGGGGGGTGGTAACGATTTCATTTCATGGTTTTGCACTCGTTATGACTTTTGCCCCATGCCTTATGCTCTGCTTGCTTTTTATTGTCGCCCAGTTGCGATTGCGTTGTTGCGTCCCCAAAGTGTGCATCGTTTTATGTTTACTAGAGGTAGAAATCGACTCCTCCCACACCACACTCCCTCATCCCCCATGGCCCCACCCAGAGTACAGTTTGACAAATTTTATTTAAACATCGCCCAGCCACGAAAGACGACATCGGGTTCCCAAACGCAGCAAGTTTTGTTTTTCAATTTAAACTTTAAATTTCACATGTTTCTATAACATTTTATTGTGAATGTCGCTACCGCCAGCTGTGGCCGGGCCGCATCTCTAGAGAAAGGTGTTTGTGTTTGCTCAATCGTTAAGGTAAGTCTTGAGATTTCATTTCCAAGTATTTCTACGCTACAAGTTTAAAGCAAGCATATATTTTGCTAAAAATAACAAGTGCTGTTTAATAACGACAAGAGAAGAGAACCAATTAGCATGATCAACAAATTAGTATGACATAACTGACATATTCACAGCTAGTCATGTTCAGTTAAATAATTACCGCATTGATTAGAATAGCACAAGTTGAGCTAATGACAACAGTATACCCAGAACTGAGCTAACCCAATCATCATAAACAAATTGCAGCTATTAAAGGGCAAGTGTGGACTACATATAGACAAAGGGGAGTAATAAAACTGCAATGGGATAAGCCAAACGAAAGGCAAATCAGTGACAAGCCAGCGCCAGCTCGTGTCACCTAATTGAGTAAGTATTCTTGGCTGGAGCTGGACCCGTACTCGGACCATGTCTGCTCCACACACACACACACACACACAAGTCTAAGTGGCTTTGGCTTTAGCTTTGGCGCATCCTCCTTACTCTGGCAGCTGTAGCAGTGGAAGTTGTGGCCATGTCAAGTTGCAAATGTACTGTGTGTGTCGTGTGACTCTGTTTTGTGGATATTTTATTTCATTTTATTGTATTTTATTCGTTTTTTTTTCCAACACTTCTTGCTGTTGTTCTTGTTGAGCTTTGTTGTGTGCTTTTCTTTTTATTTGTGTTCATAACATAAACTTTGTATTTTTATGCGAACGAGAGAGAGCAACAAAGAGAAAGGGAACGTGGAAAACACTGGCTGGCAGGACAAGCAGCAGGCCAAGTTGTTTACGCTGGGAAATCAGTTAAGAACTTGGCGCACATACACTTACATATGTATATAAATATATATATATATATACTTGCTGCTGTCCCCGTTAACACTCTGCACTTTTTGTTGTTTTACCACATGAGTGGATTTTTGTGTTATTTCTGTGCGCGTCTCGTTGCTGATTTGACTTGGGTGCAAAGGGGGCATCATCATTTATTATGCGCGCCACAAATCGAAATCAGCAATGCGACTTGATTAAGATTTAACTCTGTCTCTCTGTCTCCCCTTCCCCCACAAACCACACACACACACACACACACACGCACATATATAATATTGAATTAAATTAAAATTGAATTGCAAAATGAAATGGAAACAATAAACAGTACACAATAGGCACGCACCATAAATTATTTAAAAAGTCTATTCAATTTTTGTTGCTTGTCTTTCGACCAACACAATGCATAAAAAAAATGAAAATGAACAAAAATAAAAATAAAAAAAAAACGTTAATTAAACGAAAACCACATGCAACATGCAGTTTGTGGTGGCTGGTAATTAATAAAATTCGCAGATACGAAATACGAACTGGACACAGACTGATCCAAAAGCCACTTTGGGGACTGTTTCATGTTAGCGCATTAGTATTAACATTTAATATTCGAATTAATACCCTATAGCAAATGTCTAGCTGCAAGTGCTATTTTATTTTTTTTTAAAAGCTGCCTTTTTAACAGCACTTTCAACAATCTATTTTCTGGCTTTGCACAGCAAAAAACTAGCATGAAAATCCTTTTCATATTTTAAGTAACCTTTAAATTAACAAGTTGTTTAAATTGCCAGCAAAGATTTCAGCTTTTCTTTGCAATTTAATTTTTTTTAAATAATTATTATATCGCAGGGTATTTGCGAGCCGTGTCAAACAGTTCTGGGTTTATTTTTTGCACCGCATACGTATATTGCACATTGTTATAGCCAGACCACTGTCAACTGGCCATCAATCCATAGGCTGTATGGGACGGGGGGGGAAGGCGTTAAGCTGTCCAGCAAATCCCATGGATACTGTTAGAATGAGGCGCGGTTTTTGTCTGGGGGCTTAACGAGCTTGACGCTAAAAATGATGACACAGACACAAAAGGGTTGAAACGCTTTGAGCAAATCGAGTTCTCTTTCATCTGGACGCAAGGACGAACAGGACATTGCGTCAGACGCTTCAAGGCATAGACAGCAGCAATCTAAACAATTGAGGGAATATTGCATTTTTTTTGTGCGACAATGCAAAGCAAAATCGACTTTAACCAACTATAAACTACAATTGCAGCTGAAATATATATGTAGATATATTGAAGAAATAACTATATTGAAATTTATTACCATACAAAACAGAAGCAAGCGAATACTTTTTAATGAAAATCATAATTTATATTTTATTTAACAAAAAATAAAATAGCAAACTTCAACAAGTTCTTTTTCGTTCTCAATTCCTCTAAATCTCCGTATCTCCGTATAAGTAATATATTTCTTTATATAGACATTTTTTATTTAGCGTGTATGCTCGTAATTCATAAAAATATTGTCAGGCTTGGATATGTTTTAAAAGGCTTGTCATAAACTTTTCCCAAAACCGTTGCAGGTGTGTGCAGCTGCAAAATATTTGACTGCATTGACAGCGATAAGTCATATCGAATATAAACATATAGAAAATAAACGTGTATACGTAGATATGCAGGATATAAGCTGCGCATTGTGAGTGAGCTGCATGAAAATTGAATTGACGTGTTAGTGTTTTGCAGAGGAAGCCAAGGAATATATATATATGTTTCCATGCACTAAAGGAAATGGACAGTAAACTGTGAATGTTGCCTAGACTTTTCAATCGAATGAAGCGACAATGCAAACAACGAATTTTACATGTCAATGCACTTGGCAGAGCATCCAAAGCGAAAAACAAAAAAATAAAAAATAATAAAAATAAATACCATAACCAAAACAAAAGAAAACAATTACGCGTTTAATATATTTTCATTTGGCAGAGCAAATTCAATTCGCTTTTTGCTGCTTCTGACTACTGAATTACAAAGCAGAGCAAGGGGCAAAGGAAGTGGGGAAAAGGAAGTTGGCCAGTCGTCCTGAAGTCCTGCGCTGCCATTTTTTACTTTTAATGAAGCGCAAGAATTTCTGTTGGATAATTTGTTAAGCGCAGGACAGCCAGAAGGCAAAAAGCCAAAGGAGCCTGCGAAAAAAATATACTTAGACAGCATCACTCGTAGTGCAACAAGGACACTCACACACACACACACACACACACACACACAACCATTTACAGCTCTGAAAGTTGCGCTATAATTTGGCTTCTTTCGACCAGTAAATTTATAAAGTAGACATGCAAAATAGAGCGCTAGAATTAGCCTGAAACACAGCTGAAAAATTAAGGCAAAAAGGGGAAGAGACAGTGCAAGATAAATGGCACGCAAATGCCAAGTGGCAGATTTTCATTTTTAATTAAAAGAACGGTCAAACCGCGTAAGTTGTTAAATGTGGCCAGGGTGACCTTTCGTAATGCTTTGCAATAAAGCATAATTAACCAAAAAAAAATAATAAAGCCAGCACTAACCTGTTGTAATGTTGTGCATAAAAATCTCACGCAAAAGCAACAATTCATCTTCAGGTGCAGCGGTAATTGAACCGAATACATCATCCTCTGGCCAGACCTCCCTGTGAGATAATAAATTAATGTTATGAAATACAAGAGAAAATTGTACACTGTTATTTATAATATAACCAAAGAATCAACCCGAAACCAAGAAAAGGTTACGCTCTTGGTTCCGGTACGTTCCGAAACAACTATTTCGGTAAAAGGTTCTATTTCAGTTTTCTTCATTCGGTTTCGGTATCAGTACCGGTGCGTAACGTTACTCGAAATCAATTTTGAAACATTTAAAAATGATAAGGTGTCGTTTAATAAGGATTTTAAAATATGATAAAATTTGAATGCAGAATCCATTTAGATTCCAAAACATGATCAAAATGACATTCGGCTTGAAAATCGGTAGAGTTTTGACAAAGTTATGACAGTTCAAAGTTGCTCAAGCCTCTGAACTAGCAACTTTACAAGTCAAAATATTTTTAAATTTTGACATGATTTTTAAAAATAAAATGAAAGGCCCTCACCAAGTTTAAAGTGTTGTATTATACTAACTACAATATAAGGAGTTGATTAAAAGTAAAAACTTAAGATTTAAAATTTTGAACTTTCACAATTTCAAAGGGGGGACCCTTACCATTAACGTTGAACAATGGCTATGATGGTCGAAAAATAATAAAATTCTCTAAATGAAAAAAAATGGAACGAATCATGATCAAAATGGCATTCCGATTGAAAATCTGGTCAGTTTTCTTCAAGTTATGACAGTTGGAAGTTTGTGAACTCTTTGACCTTGCAATTTTACCACAACCAGACTGGTACAAGCGTTTCGGTTTTCGGTTCTTGTAAAAAAAGAAGAATTTCAGTTACGGTTTCAGTCCGTTTGCTAAAAATGAAACGGTTAATTCCGGTTAACGTTTCCGATACCGGTTACGGTGTAATTCCCTGATATAAGCTTTTATTAATCATAATATAAATCTATACGCATTACGAAAAAAGAAATTATTTTTAAGATTCGAGACTCATTTGAAGTATCTATTTATGTGTAACTGAATACAGAAATAAAATCAAATTCAATCTAGCCATATGAAGTAAACTTAATTAGATTGATTGAACGGCTTCTAAATTTTAATTTATATGCACTCAATATTGAAAAATAAGCAAAAGGAGTTGACTTTTAGCCATGGTCTTTATTGGTACCTGCAGCACAAACGCCACGTCATGAGCAACAACAACAATAATGGCAATGTTATGGCAACAATAACAAGATTTCACATCATGCTGCAAAATCCCGACGCAGCACATGCAACAAGCGAAGCTTTTAGCTTTCACAAAATGAAATTGATGCGTTTAAAATTGCGTTAAAATTTCTTGTGTTGCTCAACACAGCAACACACATACAAACACACACACACATAAACAGGGCAACACACACACACACACATAAACCATTTATTGGTAATGGGAACTCCTTGTGCCACCTCGTGTTGCATTTCTGGTTTCATTTTTGGTGCAGCACACAAATAATCCTTGCGTGCTGTTCATGTTGCATGTAGGGTGTTGTGTGTGTGTGTGTATGTGTGTGTGTGATGCGTGCGCCAGTTGCAGGCTTTGCGCCATTGCCGTTGTCGTTGCTGCTGTTAATTTAATATTTGAAAGCAGCTTAATATGCAACTCATACACAGATAGAAAAAAGTATGTCAGAGCGAGAGCGCAAAAGAGAAAGAGAGAGAGAGAGAGAGATAGAGAGAGGCACACATAGACTGGCAACCTGCTTAGCATTGAATACTACGTCTCTGGCCATATCAGTAACAGCCATGCAACGTGTTGCAGCTGCAGCTTTTGGCCATTGCGTTTAGTTCGCGTTCTGTTTGTGGTGCGATAGTGCAACTTATGTTTCTCGCTGTCAAGCGCCAATAAATTGACAGACATGCCACATTCTACACACACACACACACACACACACACACACGCGCGCACACCTCGCCTAGGAATAGGGGCAACAGTTAAAAACAGTTTTAGATTTTTGCATGGTAAATGACAATCCTGTTTCGTTGGGGAACAAGTTATGGCATTCTGGGGACCACTGGGGGTTTTCTCATTAGTCGTTACCAAGGCTAATGTCATACTCGTAATTACAGTTGCAACTGCCGCCGATGCTGGTCGGGTCTGGTCTGGTCTGCAGTTTGTTCATTCAAAAGTTACACAACATATTTTATACGCTTTTCCTATTTGCCAAGCGACCCCATAATGCAATTAGTGGTTTCGATGCCGAAGACCGAACCAAATATTGGTTAATTATGTACCAGAAAAATGTAATATGCGCCATATCAAAATGAACTAGTCGGAGATCCCGACCTTAGAATACCCGTTACTTATTTATATATATATATCAAAGTACTTTAAAGAAATTACTACCCAACAAAAACTACTGCATACTTTTAGGTGATTGTATTAAAATAATAACTTTATTATTAACTTTGGTTAGCTATTACTTCCGTTCTACTTGTCTGATCTTGCTGCGGTTAAGTGAGATTATAGATAATATTAATAGATAACGTTATTTACCAAAAAAATTTTATTATCTTAAAAACTGTGGGTGTGGTGGTTTTTTGCGATTTCCGGGGGCGGAGGGGAGTGTGGCTTAAATTTTAAACAAACTTAATCTGCGTGGGGTATATAGAAATCTGTGTGCCACATTTGGTTGCTCTACCTCTTATAGTCTCTGAGATCCTTTTGTTCATGCAGACAGACAGACGGACAGACGGACATGGCTATATCGACATGACTATTGATACTGATCAAGAATATATATATACTTTATAGGGTCGGAGATGCCTTCTTCTCCCTGTTACATACATTCCAACGAACACAATATACCCTTTTACTGATTTTTTAAGTAACGGGTATAAAAATAGGACAGTCTATGGTTGACCTTTAAAAATGTGTATTCTACAGCTTTAACAAGGTGTGTTTAATTTATATAACGCAATTGAAAAGGGTCTTCATTTACTTATTTATTTATTTATTTATGCACGACTTTAAGCACTCGGCAAAGAAAAAATTACCAAGTTAAAGATGACAAATACTTTAACTAACACAAATCATTATATTTTCTGTATCCATTGATTAAAGTAAAAGCTATTGTTTTGATTTCTTCAGTTCGACAATAAGTGCCTGATAAATTGGTTAAACATGATCTACAAGTCAGCTTAAAAGCTTTAAAATGCAAAGTAGTCACTGGGAAAATTGCAACAATTCTAAATAAAAGCTACGACAGCGGAAGCAGACGTTGGCTAAAATAAGCTTAGTTAAGAGAAATACGTAGAGAGAGATTGTGTGGAGGAAAGGGGAAGCACTGTGGAGCGAATAAAAGTTGCAGCTAAAATGAAGTTTGAATAAACATTTTTCGCATTTACTTCACTTAAAAGTTTTTCTAGCTGACATTTCTGTGCGCTTGGCGCAGCCATTAAGCCGCTGGCGGGAAAGCAAAAACCAAAACGTTTTTCAGTTTTCCCACTTCATTGCCGTTTTTGCTCTCTCTCTCTCTCTCTCTCTCTATATTGTTAATAAAATGAAAAACATAATAGTGTGACTTGGCAAGTATTTAAAAATTCTAGGCAGACCGGCAGCACATATATTCATTTGGCATTCGGGCATGGCTGGAAGGCACTTACATGCCACGCCAGACACATATGCACAGTATATGTATATTTATTATTTGCGTGTGCTTTGTGTAAGTACAACTTTAGTTTATTTTCAATATTTTTGTTTACCCAAAAAATGTTTGCCGAGGAGTCAGTGGCAACAAAAAAACATATACAGCATAACTCCCCAGACGGCGAGTGCAAAAAGTTGCAGACAAAAGGCAGATGAAGTGCGAGTGGGCGGAAAGCGTTGGGAGCATTGGGTGCAGAGGGTTCTATGCATATCGCATTTTAATTTATTAGCACAAAAAGCGTCTAGACCTTTTTAAGCTGCTACTGCAGCAACAGCTATGGCAACAGAAACAACTGCTGCTTTCTACATTTTAATGCAACAATTTCGTTGGCAACAATTAAAATGCACATAAATTTAAATGAACTTACATAGTGTAAAAATTGCGTATACGCCATGTGAAGTGAGTACAAAACAACCCAGCTGAGCCACAAACAAAATAATCCAGAAATATATTTTACAAGTCTATTGTCAATAATTGTTAAGGGACATCTGCGATTTTATTCACTGAGTAATAGAATTTTATTGATTTTCAGCAAGCCAAGAGACATGAATTTCGAGTTAACAAAACTCCCTCGGTGTAGCGCAATTATCAGTTGAGGTAGAAAATTTTAACGATGTTGATAAATAAATGACTTGGAAATATTTAAGCCACATTTCGATAGCTGTGTCTGAAAGATGCGGCAGCCTTTGACAGCAATAACATCTGTTGGGGGCGTCTGGCTTGTTTAAATGTTGACGCGCAAGAAGGTAAATTATTTTCACGCAATTTTCCAGCACAAACAATAAACATGGAGCTTTACATAATTGAGATGGCAATTGAATTGAAACGCAGTCGCCTTCAACAGAGCCCTGGTCCAGCTAAAGCCAGTGACAGAGTTGATTGCGATGCAGAACCTTTGCACATAATGAGCAGCAGCAGCAGAAGGACACAGAACTCCGTGCGCTCCCATTATCTGTAGTTACCACAGCACCTGGCAACTCGACCATCTGACCGGAATGCGGGCGTGCGTTGCCTTAACAATAAATAAAAACTATTTAATTTAAGGACCGCACTGTGCATCGAGCTGCTTTTCAGCCAAGGACAGTCTCTGTGCTGAGGACAGAAAATCGCTGAGCAAAATATGAAATATAAACAGAGGACGTTAAAACAGATAAAAAGAAAATGCACAACAAAAGAAAAAACAATGGAAGCGTATAATAGCACAAAGTGTTTGCTTATGAGATACCCTGTAGCCAAATCTAACAAGCTATGTAAACATAAACACCGATAATACTTTGAAATAAGACAATTTTGCTGAATTAGAGTAAATACACTTCAACCGGTCGGAAATTTCATTTTCTTACATTTTAATAGTTACAGGGTATAGCAGAAACACACTGCAGAGCCAACGGATGCTACAACGTGCTCTGCTTTCCTTTTTACCTGGGTTAATTTATTATGCGAATTGCTTTTATATATTTTCTGTGCTGCGCACAATGGGGAGAAGAAATACCTGACCCGCAGCGAGCAACAGTCAATGTCAAGTTATTAAAAGAAGGATTTTCAAAAGGATTACTGCTGCAAGTTGTTGCTCAATTTGAAATTTTCAACAGCGACAAAGTCCATTCCACAGTTACCTACAGTTGAAAGGCAAACTCACCTGGCGGATCTTAGCAAGGAAATTCCATGTTCCAATTTTCCACTGCGCAGGAATTTATTAATGTGCGTCATACAATCTTCACTGTAAGTCAAAAATATGAACAATAAAATCACAATTTATTATTTAATTAATTGCTTGCTTACCGTTGATCATCGATGGACTTCTCGGAAGCTGCGTCAAATGGTAAAGGCTGTTCGTGTTCCGGTAATTGCAACTCTGTGGCTAAGAGCAGACTTACTTCCGATGCCATTTCGGCCCACTTGCTCGATAACTCTTCCTAAAATTGGAAATTAACATATATTAACAAAAAAAAACGGTTGTCTTTCGATCTATAAAATATACAGATATTTAAACATGCCGCCATTGCAAATATGAAAATTAAAATCACATATTAAAATCAATCCCCAACTGTCTGCTAGCGTTTAAAATTTTATCATTGACCAAAAAAATTGTGTACACAATGTAAAAGTCATAAATGCAATGTTTGAAACGCATTTAAATGCCAACAAAATATTCATTTATGTTTTATAAAATTCAACGAATAATTGTAAATTTACACGTTTCCTTTAATATCCCGCACGTTAACTAAAAATATTTGCATGTCTGTCCTTATCGGCCTTGTTAACAATGCATATTTTAATTGCGCGTCTATCGATAGCGAGGCCATTGGCATATTTTCGTGTTTAATACCACATATTTTAATATGAACGCAGAACAGAACAGAAAATCATTGTTTTCGATACCCTGCAATAAAAAGCAAGCGGGAAGTCAGGTCCCCAAAATTTATAAAAAAAGCCTGGAATTCCTTCGAGAAATAAAATTAACTATAATTTGTTATTTTTCTTAATTTAGCTACAGAGAAAAATATATATATGAGACGTTTGCAGGATATCTTTCAGTTGAGCAATTTCGAACAAACCATAACCACATATGTATGCTATATTTAAGGTACATATTCAAAGCTATTGTTTTGTATATTTTTTGTGCTAATATTTTAACAGCTTTTATAAAAAGCCGCACAGACAAAAGCACTTTTTTCAATTGTTTTTCCGATTTGTTTTTTAAGTGCACATACAATATTGTTGGCATTTTAACCAACGCCAAATGCTTGAACTTCCAAATGAATTGCTTAAAATTGAATTCAATGGGTGTTTTTAAATGGAAGGGGGTGGGGCTGTCAACAATTGCAACAAAGGGCGGGCGTGACAACGGCTGTGCCAATAAATATGTCAAAAATTAGCACAGCTAAAGGCTTGCAGAAAAAAATGAGAGCATGTCCGTCTGAACCACACGGTCTACGTTTACTGAGTTCAAAATGGCGGCCACAGAATTGCAATACGCAGCAAATGCAGAGGCCGGAAATCACGCTTGGTGGTGCATCAAACACGTCCAAGTGTCCAAAAAACAAAGCGAAAGGTTTAAAATTGTCAAAGGTTACGATACGTCTGAATACGTCTACATAGCAATTATATATAAAAGTCATTAAGATGCTCTTAATTGGGAGATTTTTTGGCCATAATAGACACAAATATCTTAGGAATATAAATACATAATAATAAAATGTTGAATAAAGTTATTAATTTTATAATTTAACCAGAAATCGAATCGTAGCTAATATTTTACTAAGTACCGTAAAAGTGAAATCCCTTAAAACCCATAGGTCAGTTTCTTTGAAGGTATAATAAATAGTTAGACTAAAGAGAACATAAATAATTAAAGAAACGAGCAAATAAATGATACCAACGACTGCGACATCGACAGCGAACTTTATTTTATTTTATACCATATTTTCAGTCAATTAAATTTCACGATCAAACCTATAAATCTTTTGCGCCGGCAATATAGACGACAATTGTTTTTTGACCCAACCGCTGTCGCTTTTGGCTATTTGTTTTAAATTTTATTGCCAATTTAGAGAATATTTTATGGCGCACACAGCGGGCGGCGTATGGCGGAGCAGCGACCAACACCCGCAACCCAAATGATGTCATTTAATGCAGCAATTTATTTATAAGCATTAAAAATTTCAATTTCAACTTTGTTTAACTCACCTCCGTCGGCTGCGTTGGCTTTGACTTGGTCGCTGGATGTTGCTTCTTGCCACCGCGCTTGCCACCGCCAGCTCGTCGTTTGTCCTGCACAACAACCGCATCCTGGCAGAAGCGTTCCATCATTTTAATAAATAAATTTGCTGTTTCCACAACATCACGCAAAAAGACCCTGGTGTTGTAGAAGAGAGAAGAAAAAGAAACAATTAGTTTATCAAATTAATGCATATACAAACAATAATTAAATTCTTTAATTTGATTTTTTCAAATTGAATAAAAACACTAAAAAATATGACCACACATGTTGAAAATTCAATTAATCTTGGCAAGTGGTTATTTATTTTAACGACAACCTTTCACTGGACCCATAAAATTGCAATTAATTCTATTTCCCAGCTCATGAAATCAAAAAATGGTTAATATTCATTTGATATTGTATTTGCCTATTAGTTTAACAGATGACACATTGCGGTTTATAATAATAATAAAATTTATAAAAGTCATCCATAAGCGAATTGAAATACTTCAGGCAGAATCTCATGTATCCTAAATTATCTAGATGATACAAATTTAAATGCAGAATCAATTTGGGGACCAAATCTTGATCAAAATGATATTCCGCTTGAAAACCCTTTAAGTTTCGATAAAGTTATGAGAGATCAAAGTTTTTGAAAAAATATGTCATGTATGGCAAATTTTCTAGGTGATACAAATTTAAATGCAGACTTAATTAAGAGGCCAAATCATGATCAAAATGACATTCCGCTTGAAAATCGGTTAATTTTTGATGAAGTTATGAGAGATCAAAGTTATTGAAAAAATGTCAAGGGGTATGTATGGAAAATTGGATGATAGATGGCTTAGAATCGAAAAATATCAAATTATTTAGATGATACAAATTTAAATGCAGACTTAATAAAGAGGCCAAATCATGATCAAAATGACAAACCGCTTAAAAATCGGTTAATTTTTGATGAAGTTATGAGAGATCAAAGTTATTGAAAAAATGTCAAGGGGTATGTATGGAAAATTGGATGATAGATGGCTTAGTATCGAAAAAATATCAAATTTTTTAGATGATACAAATTTAAATGCAGACTTAATTTAGAGGCCAAATCATGATCAAAATGACATTCCGCTTGAAAATCGGTTAATTTTTGATGAAGTTATGAGAGATCAAAGTTATTGAAAAAATGTCAAGGGGTGTGTATGGAAAATTGGATGATAGATGGCTTAGTATCGAAAAAATATCAAATTTTTTAGATGATACAAATTTAAATGCAGACTTAATAAAGAGGCCATATCATGATCAAAATGACATTCCGCTTGAAAATCGGTTAATTTTTGATGAAGTTATGAGAGATCAAAGTTATTGAAAAAATGTCAAGGGGTATGCATGGAAAATTGGATGATAGATGGCTTAGTATCGAAAAAAAATCAAATTTTTTAGATGATACAAATTTAAATGCAGACTTAATTTAGAGGCCAAATCATGATCAAAATGATATTCCGCTTGAAAATCGGTTAATTTTTGATGAAGTTATGAGAGATCAAAGGTATTGAAAAAAATGTCAAGGGTATGCATGGAAAATTGGATGATAGATGGCTTAGTATCGAAAAAAAATCAAATTTTTTAGATGATACAAATTTAAATGCAGACTTAATTTAGAGGCCAAATCATGATCAAAATGATATTCCGCTTGAAAATCGGTTAATTTTTGATGAAGTTATGAGAGATCAAAGGTATTGAAAAAATGTCAAGGGGTATGCATGGAAAATTGGATGATAGATGGCTTAGTATCGAAAAAAAATCAAATTTTTTAGATGATACAAATTTAAATGCAGACTTAATTTAGAGGCCAAATCATGATCAAAATGATATTCCGCTTGAAAATCGGTTAATTTTTGATGAAGTTATGAGTGATCAAAGGTATTGAAAAAATGTCAAGGGGTATGTATGGAAAATTGGATGATAGATGGCTTAGTATCGAAAAAATATCAAATTTTTTAGATAATACAAATTTAAATGCAGACTTAATTAAGAGGCCAAATCATGATCAAAATGACATTCCGCTTGAAAATCGGTTAATTTTTGATGAAGTTATGAGAGATCAAAGTTATTGAAAAATGTCAAGGAAAATGTATGGAAAATTGGATGATAGATGGCTTAGTATCGAAAAAATATCAAATTTTTTATATGATACAAATTTAAATGCAGACTTAATTAAGAGGCTAAATCATGATCAAAATGACATTCCGCTTGAAAATCGGTTAATTTTTGATGAAGTTATGAGAGATCAAAGGTATTGAAAAAATGTCAAGGGGTATGTATGGAAAATTGGATGATAGATGGCTTAGTATCGAAAAAATATCAAATTTTTTAGATGATACAAATTTAAATGCAGACTTAATTTAGAGGCGAAATCATGATTAAAATGACATTCCGCTTGAAAATCGGTTAATTTTTGATGAAGTTATGAGAGATCAAAGGTATTGAAAAAATGTCAAGGGGTATGTATGGAAAATTGGATGATGGATGGCTTAGTATCAAAAAAATATCAAATATTTTAGATGATACAAATTTAAATGCAGACTTAATTTAGAGGCCAAATCATGATCAAAATGACATTCCGCTTGAAAATCGGTTAATTTTTGATGAAGTTATGAGAGATCAAAGTTATTGAAAAAATGTCAAGGGGTATGCATGGAAAATTGGATGATAGATGGCTTAGTATCGAAAAAATATCAAATTTTTAAGATGATACAAATTTAAATGCAGACTTAATAAATAGGCCAAATCATGATCAAAATGACATTCCACTTGAAAATCGGTTAAGTTTTGAACAAGTTATGAGTGTTGGAAGTTGGTCAACTCTTTGAGCTAGCAACTTTACCACAACCGAACCGGTACAAACGTTTCGGTATTCGGTTCTTGACAAAGATTTTATTTCGGTAACGGTTTCAGTTCCGACAGTAAAAATAAAACGGTTAGTTTGATTTGATTATACCAAAGTTTTGTTAAGGCAACGCCAAAAAGGTTGCCTTCAAATTTACTAATACTCATCGAGCACATTAAAAAAGCAAAACAAGCCATCCAAGTTTGGCACAGGCACCGCCCCTGGTTCTTGCCCATTGAGAACGGTTTTAGCCTGAGTTAAATAGCCCGACTCAATTCAAAATACGTCGTTGACTGATGATGTGGCCACTGCTCTTGCCGTTGCTTTTGACAAAGTCGATGCCGGTTTCGATGACGATGACGCCTCCAATTAGCAAATTAGCCCTAAAAGGGAAAATAGCAAAAAAAGAAAACAACCGACAAACTGCCAAAATCAGCTGCCGCGTAGTCATAAAGCTGGAGCAACTTCCGCATTGTTTTTAGCCCAACCAAATCAGGAAGGAACAAAAAATGGCGCTATAAAAAGGCATCGTCATTGTGCACGTCAATTTGTTAAAATGATTGATTGCCGTTTGAATAATGAAAATCGCGCGCGTCATAGAAAAGAACACTGAAAATCAGGCTATACAATATGTACAAACTAAATGATAGACAACGCAATGCCCTTTGACCTCTTAAGCAAATGCAGAACCTAAGATATTTATCATATTTCAAGCTGTATTCTTATGGCAGGTATGCAAATGATAAAATAAAAACTGAAATAAATCTAAAAATATAATTTTGTTTAATTTTCAGTTAACTTCTAAGTATTATGTAATATTCACTTTATACAAATTCAAAAAATAGTTATACCCAGCTTAACAAAACTCTAAAATCAGCTGGGTATTGAAATTTCAAAATTGCCAAACGTCAAAAAATTATCGTATAAATTGGCTGAACGGCTGGATGGCTGAATATTGTTGAAATTCTCACTGTACATGATTCTGCAATATTTGCATATGTAGATGTATGCCTGTGTGTGTGACTAACTGTGTAGTGGGAATGCTGTATGAATGTGCCCCAGTGTCAAGTCCTGCAGCGGGCACTCTAATTGCCAGACGAACTATCTGACAAACCACAAGAAAGAAATTTTCTAATAATATTTAGAACTCGACTATGAGATACCATATACTTTGCCTTCCTATTTGTATATTTTATTCAATATTTTGATTGCAACACAATTTATAAAATATAATAAAAGCTTGACTATTCAATTGTCTCTTGAACATAAATATATAAGCTTAAAACCCTTAATTGCCCATTGGGTATAGAGTATCGCAGCCCTTTACGATGTGTTGCCCCTGAAAATAGAGTTCCAAAAAGGTTTGCATCGTAGCGACCGGCTTCGAAATTTATGCAAATTCATTGTGAATTTAAATAGGCCCCGCTAGAAGCTGACCGAATTTCCAAAAATGCGGTCAACGTGCTGGGAAGATGTGCCAAGGGAAATGCATTTGTAATGAAAACTGTTGTCAGCATAGACACACCTTCTATACTCCCCCCCAACTAACTAGCACACATAGGTAAAAACAAATCGATTGCAAGAACAAGTTGAAATGCAGCCAAATTTCAAACAGTCATGATTAAAGAGATATCTCAAAAGAGAAGAAGTATATTTAAATGATATTAAATTTTTTTAAAATAAACTGTGAGTTTTGTCTGATAGTCCGGTTGGCGCATTAAAGCTTTTCACCTGCGTATGCTATCTGCCTGATAATAACTCAACTGCAATGAAAGTCAGTCGCAACTATTTCTGCTCTAGCCACAACACTGGTCTGTGGTCGTGGCAAGTGGTAAGTGGCAAGTGAAGCGGAAAAACAGCAACAACACAATGTACACAATTAGTGTATGGCTGCACAGTGATTTCAAGTTGAAGTATCTATGCAATTTTTCAATTAAAATCAGTTTCAAATTCCTGGCGGTTTTAAAACTGCAAACAACAACAAAAAACAGTTGCTTATTAGCCAAGTTGTAGCTACATTGAATACTTAAGTGAAATGAATATTAATTTGCTCACTTTTGGATGGCATCTGAATAACTGTGCCCTGGCTGTGTAAGGGTGTAAGGTTTAGGGGGTGTAAGGGGCCTGCTGCCTCTGATGTTTACTGACCGCAACGCTAAGCAACCGCAGTGTAGAATGCGGGTGCAGCACTTGGCTATGTGGGTGTTGTGGTGTATGTGGAGTATGAGCCAGGTTGCATAATGGTTGCATAACAAATTGCATGCCACAAACCATTTTACAAGCGGCAGCAAAACGATGTCAGCTACCTACAGCAAACCTATAACTGAACCCAACCCAATCCAACACTCATACTCATGTGTTGCCAGAATGGGACAAAGATAAATCGTTAATAAATTATTTATAATTAATTTGTATGTGCGCGGTTTGTTGTTTGCCACTCATTGTTGCTACTGCCACGGCTATTGCTACTGCCACAGCTACTGCTACTGCTGTTGGTCATGGTTGATTTGATATTCGCGTTTACGTTGATTAAATGGACAATAGCAACAACAATGACAACAAAGTTGAACAGCATTCAGAATTAATTAGAAGACTTGACTGTGGCTGTGGGGTAAGATTGCGGACTGAGGCTTACACCAGCCTTAGTTTCCAGTTTGAGCGCATGTTGAATAAATGATAAAATGTAATTGCGCTTAGTCTTGGGGCAAATGGTTAGCGAGTGATGCTCATTGCCATAAGACGTTTATAATGAAAATATTATTAATTATGACAGCAACACAGCAGCAACAACAACATGAGCCACAATCTCAACAATCTCTGGGCCCACAATGATGAGTGATGGGCGCTGATTGCAGCCTCACAACACGCCACCCACACACACACACACACCACCCACCCACACACAGATCCCAGACTGCGGTCCAACCCAAGGCTCATAAATAATTCATGGAAACAGCAAAAGGCTTCAAGCCCTCAAGTGCTCAAATTTTGATTGCAGTTCAAAAGACAACAGCACTTAGTTACTTTATCGCTAATTGCAAAGATTAATTGAAAGCAATGCCTATGCAGGTTTCGTATAATTTACCAGTTAATATTTAAACGATCGATTTGATTTTTGCCTGCTCAACTGGCGATATTAACGCTTCAGTAGCACACGAATTGCATAGCAGCAACAACAACTATTTCAATACTCTGTAAGCTGGTGAATTGAAAGTAGTGTATTCACTTGCAAACGATAATTTGTATAAGGACAATAAAGGATATCTTTTAGTCGATCAACTACAGCTGCAACTGCACTTGCATTTGGTTTATTGCCGCATGCTGTCAATTTCATGTTTGCGCGTTAAATTAATTTAGTCAGAGCTTTGAAAATTCCGAATGCATTCCCATCCGCCTAATGTCTGTCTACACGTATATCTATCTATAGTATGTCCATCTCTTCATCCGATTGACTGACACGTTGACAGTTGAACCCACACCATGGTGGGAAGCGTATTGCAAATGGATGTGTGTACAATACGCACAGTGGAACAGATAGATTGAGTAATTTGAAAGTCATTGTTCGAGAAATACACCACAATGATTATAATGAATTCTACATTTTACATAATTAAAATATATTTCATTTGCATTTTTTTAAAAATGAAAGTATGGCTTATTTCTAATTTTAACAAATTATATTACTGATTTCCCATGGTACGCGTTCTGTTTGCCTCCAATGACTGGCTGTGACACAAAAACACACTTTCATTTATTCAGACATTCATTGCAGGTATGTAGTATCCACACCATGCTGCATCAGTTTGTTTGACAGATAAATTTGTGCATCCGTTTAGAAATATTCAAGTGAGTTTAGCTTTTCATGCCTCGCATGTGAGCTTAAAAAATTGCAATTATCTAAATGGATTTCGATCGAATGCTACTGCAAAGCCAAAGCTAAAGTGGCATGAGGGGCATGAAAGGGAAACCCAAACTTTTTAAATGGCAATTGAAAGTGCATGCACGTGTATGAGCCCTAAGCTTCTCATATATGTACCTTTGACCGAAACCGAATCGCTGCAAGTATAGTTAATCTCCAGTTGAGTTATTCTCGTGGAGCAGTGCTTAACTTAGTAACTGGGGGTAACTAACTGGGGGTAAGTGCTGTGTTGTTAATGAGTCTAAAAACACTGCTGCATGCCAACTGTGTAAGTAAGTACACTGATAGAAAAAACACATAGTGAAAAAAAATTTAACCATGTTTGATTCTAATATTTTAAATTTAACTAGAAAACGTATTTAAATTAAATATAGAAAACTTTAATTTAACTAAAAAACTTACTTAAATTTCAAAGTTAATAGGAATGTAGTAAAACCAAAGAGAAAACACATTTAATTTAAAAATACCAAATTTCATTTAAATTTAAATCATAGTTATTTTTAATATGTGGAAAAGTTAAAAACAAAATCGTATTGGAATTGATGTCAGACTTTAATAGAAAACGTATTAAAATTAAACATAATAAACTTTAAATTAACTCAAAACCTATTAGAATTGGAGTCGGTTGATACATTTGACAAAAATAGGAAGACATTTATTTTAAGCAAGGCTGCAAACCGGTTCTGAACCGAACCTCGTAGAACCGGTTTGGTTCGGGTTTGTAAGCAGCCCGAACCGGATCATGAACCGAACCCTTGAAATTATTTACTTTGCGAACCCGAACCTAAGCCGAACCGCTTTCTAAAATAAAAGGTTAGGTTCGAAAAAAAAAAATAGTTACATAAATTTTATGGTTTTCTAATACTACGCAATTATTTGCGACTTCGGATTTAAATAAGTTATATTTAAATCTTCAAATAAATTTAATTTATCATCAAAATTTGATTTATTTAAACAAAAAATTTAATTAGTTTAAAATGTATAACAGTAAAATAATTTTTTTGTATTAAAGTGAACCAAGGTTCGAACCCAAACCTTGGGTTCAAAGGGTATGCAAATCAATTCGAGAACCGAACCGATGTCTTGCTCTAAGGCTCGAACCGCCAAACCGAAACTTTCACAAAATTTTGGAGGTTTGCAGCCTTGATTTTAAGTCCTGTGGCTTAATGGTTAGAGTGACCGACAAGCTACAGACAGAACTTTTTGAGTTCGAACTCCTGGGTTCGAACCCACACCATTCAGTGCCATGCTTAGGAGAAAAGTCAGGAAAAAAATTATATTGAATATATTCATATTTGTTTTTAACTTAAAGTGCATACACTTTAAATCTACTTAATCCGTATTTAACGCTAAATCATAGAACAAAATAGTTAACTCATTGTGGAAATTTTAAATTTTACAGCATTTTTTTATCAGTGTATGTAAATTAGTTAAAGCCACCACAATGCCGTTTCCCTTTAGTTCCCCAGTTTTGCCACCCTTGTTAGCTAACATGGCAATTAGAATGCAGGCAAGGTGCAACATCCCAAATTGCACTCAATCCTCAAAGTGCGCTGGTTCTCAACGAGAAGGCGTGTCTGTCTTGCTGTCCGTCTGTCTTTTAGTTAGCAAATGTTATAATTTTAATGCCAGAGCACGCGTGCCGCACATGCTTGTAAAATCAATTAAATTCTGGCTGCTCTGCCAAATTCAAAGCGCAACTAGTTCATTTAACAATGGCGCTGCACTCACACCCACACTCACACACACACTCACACACACTCGCAGACGCTTACAAACAAACGCACACGGACAGACAGCTGTGCAAATAGCCAAACAAACAAGTCTTAAGACAAAAGCATGCCGTCAAGACAAACAATGCCTGATTGTCGATTGGGGCCAGAGGTTTTTGGCCGGACAGGAGCTTAGAATCTAGATAGATATATATATATCTGAGTGTGTGGTGTGTTTGGATATCGGGTCTTGCAGCAACTCCAATGGTAATCCTATTAAGCGATAGTCAGCGAGTGTGTTTGCCTTGCTTATTTGTGGCCATCAAGCAGACTCAAACTCGTTGCTCCCCATGACACATAGGCCACCCAGGCCATGTGGCATGCGGCATGTGGCATGTGGCTTGTGATGCCTGGGCCATGGCATGCCATCTAAGTTATTTCCAATATGATATGTACTCTTAGGTTGGGAGATAGTTATGTGGTTAGGTGTTAGCCGTTATACTCACTTTGTGCTATGTGCCTCATTGTAGTTCATTAACAAATGCAGTATTGTCTCCCGATACTCTAGCACATAGCATACATTGTTCAATAGCATATCAAAAAGGCCACGTGCGTTATCATCATCCTTTAGTTTCTGTAGTCCCAGCAAACTCTGCAGCAATTCGCGGAATGTCTTTAATTAAAAAATATATAAGTATTAACTTGGCTCTCTCGGACAAACGAAAAATTGTGAATTGCATTGGAATTAGACTTAAGGCTATCTAGTTAAATTATATATAAATATATCAAATATTGTTATAATGGAATTATGTTTAATTAATGATAACTTTTAGATATGAAACAATTCATTTACTCTGGAACATTTTTTAACTACAAATATTTTAATTCCTATTTATATTTAAGAATCCTTATTTACTGTGTGGAAGCACTAAATATAGTAAGTGTCCGTTTAATTAAGATTTCAGTTAAAGATTTATTTTTATAGATTTATTATATATAAACTTAAATTGGCTCCATGATGGACAGTCCACATGATATCTATTAACAGATGCTCATAAATTTATTAATTTAATCGCTGCTAAGGTAAAAGATACAAGCTATTCCTTTTTTACTTTAATATTTAAAAGATTTTTCAATATTTATATTAAGGCAAACATGCAATTTCGAGTATGGGTTAAAGTAAATTCTTGCTTAAGCGAAATATAATATTATGCATTAAATTCATATAATACAATATTCATATAATTTTAGATTGAATTTCTAGAGGGATTGTCTAAAAACTAAGCTCTGCCACAGCATGTGAAGTTGGGCTAAGCTCAGTCTTAATTCAGGGGAAACGTTGAACTCCAGCAAAGTGCACCCAAAAGTGCACTTACAGTGCCAAAGCAAACAACAACAAACTAGCGCACACACACAGGCAGACACACACACACACACACACACAGGCACACACACACACAGTGGGTTTAAGTTTAGGTGGTTGGCAACGCATTTACTTACCAGGAGAGCCACATGAAGGCGCTTGGCCCAGAGACGCGCCTGTTTCTTGTCGCATTGAATCATGTCCATGTCATGTTGCATGCGCGTCAGAACCCAGTGGAAACATTGCACGCTCAGCGACTCGCTGCAAAAATAATGGAAAATATATTTAAGTAAAGCTTTAATCTGAACAACAAGCACAAGTTTCTAAGTAAGTATACAAAAGAGTATACGAAAGGCGCATTAAAGTAAAATGTGTAGAGCATAAGAACAGGTAAGCAGCTTGCCAGTCGCTAGTTGCAAGTTGCAAGTTGCTAGTTGCAAGTTGCAAGCTGCCTGTTGAGGCACAGTGAAAAACTCATTAACAAAATTAATTTTTAAGTAGCGCTACAAATGAGTGGCAGCCTAAGTTGCCATCACCCAGAATGGGCGTACAGTGGGCGTGGCCAAGCCACACGTTTGTTTGGTTTATGCCAAGCTGCTGTTGCACTTGTTGTAGTTGTTGCTGCATTTGCAAGTTGGCAAAATTAGCAACGCGACGTCTGCTGCGTCGGTCATTAAAGTTTCTGCAATTGCTGCAAGGGGAATCGGAAGGTCGGGGCAGGCAACGAACATTTGAAAAGGCATTAAAATCAAATTAATTACAGTTTGAGCGACAGCAGCAGCAGCAGCAACTCAACTGAACTCAAATAAATAAATTATAAAATCAATAAAATTGTAAAAGGGCAAATGCTAAAATCCAGTAAACAGGTGTGCAATTAGTACAATCTTCACATTTAGATCTAAACGTATAAAACTTTGATCTGTATAAATAACGAGTATTAACTGAGTAGACTCATTTAGAAGTGAAGCTGATTAAATTCAGATAAGTACTACAGGATTTCAAATTAACTATAAATTAAACATAATGGACCATTTATTTTTTGAGGCAAGAATGTTCAAGTCGAAATCACCTCATTATCTGTAACTGCTAGTTGCTCATATTGATTTATGGTTTTCAATAACAATTGGCTTAAAGAGTACCATACAATTGATAGGAACAGTGGTGGCTTATTAAATTTATGCTACAGTCGGGCACGCTCGACAGTAGGATACCCTGTGCCCAGGTACTTTGTACTAAAAGTTGATTTTCGACCGACTGTTCCTATGGCAGCTATATGATATAGGCAACCGATCTGAACAAAATTTGGCCTGGATGTATATCACCAACTTAAATGAATATTCTATGAGTTTGGTTTAGAGATCTCAAAAAACAAAAAACTTTTTCATACTAAAACTTGATTTTCGACTGAGCTTCTATATGGCAGCTATATGATATATTGGTCCGATTTTAACCAAATTTGGTCAGGATGTATAATACCAGCTCAGATGTATATTGTGTCAGATTGGTCGAGACATCTCAAAAAACCAAGAAGTTTTTATATTAAAACTTAATTTTCGGTCTATCGTTCCTATGGCAGCTATATGATATAGAGGTCCGTTCAAAAAAAAAAAAAAAAAACTTGATCTGGTATCCAGAAACCTAATCACCAAGTTTGAAGTCTCTAGCTCTTATGGTCTCTGAGATCGATGCGTTCAAACAGACGGACAGACGGACAGACAGACGGACATGGCTCAATCAACTCGGCTGTTGATCCTGATCGAAATATATATACTTTGGGGGTTTGCCACGCCCCCTTCTGCCTGTTATATACATTCTGCCAAACACATTATACCCTTTTTTGCCCATTTTTATTGGGTATAATAACAACCGTTTTACCTAAGCGATAAATTAACAACACTGAACTATCGACTAGGCCAATGCTTCATTTAAAGCAACAGAATAAACAACAACCCCTAAATTAAACTTAAAACTTAATTTCACTTTTCTATTTTCTTTTACATTTTTTTTTTAAGTTTGCCGGCTTTTACGGTCATACATTATTGCAATAGCATGCTTTATATAGTGCAAAATCAGTAGAAAATGGCAGACGATAAAGAAATTTTCGAAGCAGGCGGGCAGCGGCAAATTGCATTTGCGGAAATAAACAGAAACTTTTATGCCCGGCAAGTATATACATATATATCTATATATGTATTTATATATCTACTATATCTATATGTATGTGGCTTGCGAATGCGACAAAAAGACATGATAAAAGACAGTGGAAAAGCTGGGCTAAAATGAAAAACAGCAGCAGTAGCTGCTAGCCAGAAACTTTGAATAGTGCGGGTGATGTTTTCAGTTTTTTTTTTTCTCTTTTTTTTCATTTTTTTGGGGGAGCAAGAAAAATGGACTGAGCTGTAGATTGGGCTATGGCTGTGAAAACTTTGCAGCAACGGAATGACAACATTTTTGCAAAGCTTCATTGTTGTCATTCAGAAACTAATTTGAAAGTAACCAAAACAATTTTAAAGAAATTTCCCACCGCACAGCAAAGCGAACAAAGACCAAGGATGAGAGTGAACAGAGCCAAGAAGAGAACAGTGTGGACAAGAGGGTGTTGAGAGAGAAGGAGAGAGAAGCCAGATGACGGCAAAATTTTATTAACAGCATACTGTATAACAATAAAATAGCCAACAACAATGAGAAAGCCAGCGAGTGACCAGCGAAATGCTCAAATTGCCGAGTTGTCAACTGGACTAGGAATATTGCACCAGATTCGTTAGTCATAGCAGTTGGAGGGGAGAGGGGTTGGGGAGGAGATAGATGAACCAGAAGAAGGGGCGTTTTATTTGTTGGCTAACACCCACGCAATTGCAGAGTGACGTAGGTCAACGATTGGCGTCATGACTTTGATTTGTGCATGTGTTTGTTGTTGCCCTTCACCCAAAGTTAATCCAATAAAACTGTGAAAGCTGTCTCGAAAGTTGGTAGCGTGTCACGAACTTGCACAATCCATTAAATCGTGTTCATGTTTAACAAAATATCCATTTTTTTTTACTTCTTGGTTTGCAGTATCAGTTTATACTCGTGTCGTGTTGTATTAAACACGCGCTCATCTCTAATGTTTGTAAACCCAACAATGGGATACAATTTGTGTTGTGGCCATCGTAATGTCACATTTTCTATTGGACCATTTTCTGGGCAGTTCAAAAAATGCGAATTGTGAGGACACAAAGTTTATTTGCAAAATGCATATCGTTTCTATTCATGCCCTTTTCTTTTGTTAGGTTGCTGATAAAGTTCATGAAACTCTAAAGAAGAAACGAATAAAGATTTTTGGCAGTGGTTTTGGTACTCAGTATTCGCTTTCTGTTTTGAGGTTCGCAATTTCAGCAGTTCGAATCACACAAAGCTAAAAGAAACCACTCTGATTCGGTGAATGATTTATCCCGATTTATATCTTGGCCAAAAAGGTTTCAAGCATTTTTGTTGTGCATACAAAATACTAAATTGAGTTTACCCAAAACAAAGAAAGAATTGCGCATAGTTGGCATTATCAAAGTGAGAGGTAAATGTTGTAATTTGATTAAAAGCCGTCCATGGGAGCTGTTCTACAAAATTTGCATATATGCTGACGATGTGTTGAGTGTTGGATGTGCTTCGAGTTGACCATCAGGTTATGGCTTTTTATTAGAAATTGGAACGAGTGTGCTCATTCATCAAAGTCATTTTGTATCAAGTAGAGATCAATATATCTCTTGTTTACACTCTATCTCTATCTCTGTCTTTGGGTTATGGACATTATCAAAACCATTGGCAATTAATTTGAACACTTTAGTCAACTACAGAGCATATCTCAACTCGGGACAGTTACTTGCTGGAGAAAACCACAATTGACAATGGCAAATGCAAGTTCCACACACAAACACAGACATAAAACTACACAAACACTTACGTGTAGATACTTCACATTCTACACTGGGCGATTAAGCCAAACCAGCGGAATAAAATTCAAATTTTAAAGAATAATAACTCGGCAGCATTTGATCTGCATTCGATCATTTTTTTGACAAATTGGATACATATTTTGACTTGTAAAGTTGATAGATCCAAAGTATAATCAACTTCAAACTGTCATATTGCCTGTGAATTTTGAAAATAAAAAATTTTAAGTCTCAATCTTTCAATTATAATAAACTTCTTCTATCGGAGTTAGCATAAAACAAAAACTTTAAGCTTAATTTTTTTGTAAAATAATTATTGTAATCATAATTGTTATATATAAATTAGAGTGGGTCAATTTTTTTTCGCGACAAAGCGGTTATGAAATTCGTAATCTACGATGAATTTTAAGAAGAATTAGCCAAGACACCATATTTCTAAAATCAATATTGAGCTTCTACTTTTTTCGAGGAATGTTTTCATGTGTTTTGTATGGCGAAAATGTCTGTTAGGTGAAACTTACCCCGAAAAAAAAAACTCCAGATAGAGGTCAATTTATGATGAGTTTAGAGATAAGAATTAAATGGCGGTCTTAACTAGTTTTTTTAAAATTGAATTTTAAGCATAAGCACTTTTGTCAAGTTTCAACAGAAATTCTCATTTTGCATTAATTTAAAAATTCAATTGAAAAGAGACCGCCAACTTATTCTTATCTCTAAATTCATCATAAAACGCCCTCTATTTGGGTTTTATATATATGTATATTTATTTTTTTTTTTTGGGGTAAGTTTTACCTAACAGACAATTACCAATATATGAAATATGTATAACTTCTCCGTAAAAAGTGGAAGCTCGATATTGATTTTAGACCCATGGTTTCTTCTGCAAATCTTCTTTTGCATTTTTTTACTCTATACAAATTGCCCCACCCTAATATATATATTTTAAGCAAGGCTGCAAACCTCCAAAAAAAATTTAAAGGTTCGGTTCGGCGGTTCGAACCATGGAGCAAAACATCGGTTCGGTTCGCGAATTGGTTTATATACCCACTGAACCCAAGATTTGGGTTAGAGACTTGGTTCAATCTCATACAAAAAAATATTTGTATTGTTATACACATTTTTCTCTACATTTTGAACTTTTTAATTTTTTTTTTTAAGAAATCAAATTTTGATGATAATTAAAATTTATTTAAAGATTTAAATATGACCTATTTTAATCCGAAGTCTCAAATAATAACGTAATTTTTTTTTTTTTGAGCCGAACCTTTTATTTTAGAAAGCGGTTCGGTTTAGGTTCGGGTTCGCAAAAATAATTTGAAGGGTTCGGCTCATAATTCGGTTCAGGCTGCTTAAAAACCCGAACCGAACCGGTTCTACGAGGTTCGGTTCAGAACCGGTTTGCAGCCTTGATTTTAAGTTTTCATTTTTTTCTGCTGCATATCAGCCCCAGCGTCCACAGTGCATGGGAGCGTTTACTCACCTGACTAGCTGCAATTGTAGACCACTCAAACGATTGAACTCCATGAAAAATCGTATGGCCCACAATAGATAGGAGTCATCGTGACTCGACGAGCCAGCATTACGTTCCAGGACACGCCGCACCTGCCGCACGAGCGTATTGTAAGCGGAGCGCAGCACCTCAATGCAATATTCGCGCAGGCACAATCTGCAATGGAGACATGGATGAAAAATGGTTATACCACAATAATATTGATTGAAAGCCAGTTCTAGCCCACACCCACATGCATATCCGTATACATGTATGTATGGGTATGTGTGTGGGTGTGTGCTGGTGTGTGTGCGAGTTTATATAACAAATGCGGCCGATGCAACAACGTTTGCCAGCGTTTTATGCAATAAATTTGCCCGGGCCAATTTATTTGAGTAAAGTGCTCGAAAAGATGCATCCAGATCCAATCGTTCGCTTGGCGGCAACAATCTCAGCATCTCAACCGCAGGCCAAACAAATCCATACAAATCCAACGCATCGCTGCCGACATAGATTAATTTATGCCCAAGACAAAAAGGGCAAAACAACGAGAAAAATAATGGAAAAGGACAAAAAAAAAAAAAAACAGAGGCCGCTTGTCGACTTATTGCAACTTGCAACTTGCAATTCTTGTTGAACGCCAACAAATTGTTGTATGTCGAGGGCCGACACGTGACATTGATGAACTTTGGCTGCTGTTAGGACGAGTCAGGATACGTGCTCCTTGGAGTATATGCATGTTTATCTCCTCCAACTAACTAGCTGGCATTTTGGCCCCAACAATATATTGGCCATATATTGCGGTTGCAGTTTTTCTTTGGCTGCCTATTGATAGGACTTTTGGGCGAGCGACTTGTCTAATCACAGTCCCAGGCTGGCGATTTATGGCTGCCAACAGATTTGGTTGGCCGTAAACCAGGCCAGGCCAAGCAAAAGTCAGTCGGACTAACAAGCAAAAATGTTGGCCCACATCGCACATCGCACATCGGGAAAAATGCTTGCACATTTTTGCAACAGCAACTCAGAGGCTTACTCCGATGGTGTTGCTAGTGGCGCCACCAAGATTACGTTGCCACTGCTGCAATTTTATCTTTGCCCGGGACTTTATGGCTGCTGGACGACAAATCGCAATAACAGCTAACAGACAAGGCTAACAATTTAAGTCGACGCACAAATACTCTGATAAAAGCAAACTGAAAGTATGATTTTCTTTCCCCAAAAGAGAAAATTAAATTAGGTCCCAAATTTGTGGTGTTTATTTTTTATGAAAAGCCTAAAATTCTATTAAAAAGAACTAGTTGAGTCCCGGAACTTATTTTGATCCCTAAATGCACGATAAATAGTCATTTGGGAATTTTCTTTTTTGAAGCTTTCGGTAGAAAACAAAATTTTACCATAATACTATACCAAAGGATCTCAGAGACGATAAGAGGTAGAGTAACTAAATTTGGCATACAGATTAATATATACCCCACGCAGATCAAGTTTGTTTCAAACTTAAGCCACGACCCCTTCCGCCCCCGCAAATCGCGAAAAGCCACCACACCCACAGTTTTGAAGATAATACAGTTTTTATGGTAATTAACGTTATCTTTTAATATTATCTATAATCTCACTTAACCGCAGCAAGATCGGACAAGTAGATCGGGAGTAATAGCTAACCAAAGTAATTAATAAAGTTATTGCAGTAGTTTTTGTAAGGAAGTAGTTTCTTTAAAATACTTTTATATATATATAATAAATGGATACCCATTACTATCCTATGGTCGGGATCTCGACTATAGCCTTTCCCACTTGTTTTCTTTCGTTTTTGAATTTGTTCTTTTGCTATAATTTATGACAGCAGAAGTTTTGTTTTTTGTAGATGTAGTTGCAGAAATTGGTTTACCCACGCCAGGAGTTGAGTAAGATACCCCTTCAAAAGAAAGAGTATTACAACAACTTGCAGTACTGCAAATGCATTTTGCTAACCCAAGCAGCTCGGGCAGCATCCTGGCAACGATGGCGCGCGCGTATCCTTTAAGTAGTTTGTTGGTTAGCAGAAAATCATAAAATAGCTGCACCTGGTGGCCATTAGGGAGTGCGGCGACAGGAGAGACGTTGGCCAACCGGCGCCTTGGATATGGCCACGTCTTTGTTTCGTTTCATTCGCTTCTTGGCCCACTCAGCCAGAACGAGAGCAGCAGCAACACGGCCAATATCGTTTGGGAAATTCTATAAAATAGCGCAAGTAACAGTCGCAAAGGGGAAGCCGGATTTCGATGGGTAAAAGGAAATGCCTTCATTTATTATTGAATATTATTTTATACGCTCGCTCGGTTCGACTGCAGCGTAAAATCGAAAATCAATGACCGGAATGTGGCCTGGCAGCCGAACCATAACAATTCCGATGCTAATGGCCGCATTCAGAGCCGCACAATAGACACACAGGCCAAAGTGCAGGAAGTTGCCACAGACAAATGGACACAGTCAACTCAATCTTCATGCCAAGATATATGTATAGCTAGTGGCTACATGTATTGTAGTTTACCTGACAGTAAAGGCGCTACGTCTCGTCACCTGCGCTTCCTCCTTTATGTGACGATGGGATCGTTTCTGCGCCTGCTTTTCACGATCAAAATCAATAGCAGACACACGCTGCAGTGCCTGATGGCAGATAATATCACGATCAGACACGGATTTCATGTTACGTATGACATAAGTGCCGCCGAAGCGCGAATGCCGACCGGACGGAGGACGAGCCTGACGGCGAGCATTCTCACGACGACGTGCAGCCAGGAGTTCCTGTTGATCGCGCTGCTTCTCGCTGAGACTGCGCTGCAGTGAAGCATCCGCCAGGGACTCGGCATTCTAAAGGATATGAGAGAAATTTTGCAATTAGAAACGTTATGTCACAAGGAATACAATTTGTGTTACCTGTTCGCGATATAGTAGACATATGATTTCCAGTCCGTGCAGATGAAATTGTTCCTCATCCGGTGAGGAGACAATAAACAGCACCAGATCCAACATGCCCGTTTGATGAAGCGCCCAAATAACCTGATCATGCAAACTGGCATCGTTGTCCGCTCGACATTCCGCCTCCGGATTGGCTGGCACTTGCAGAACATTGCGCACCAGCACCAGGATACGTTCAATCAGCAGATTCTGCTCCTCGCTGCGTATGGCAAAGGCCTGTAAAGATGTTAGGAGAACATTAAAAGTCAAAATAATAAAAATGTCTTGCGGCAAATCCCAGTGTAAAAATCTAAGCGGCAAATCCCACGAGTCAAGTTAAAATAATCAAATGAAATTAAATTAAATTAAATTGCAAATTTATGTAGCTCGACTGCAGAACGGAAGGCAGCCAAGCCTGGGACAACATACCCAGATGGGTAGATGAGTAGATGACTTCACAACACCACAACAAAGTCAAGATGAAATCAATTTGTGTCGGTGGGGGCGACGTAGAGAATAGCATAAGAACATGGAGCAGTTACTGCTGTCGGCTTACAAATAAATACAACTAATGCGGCTTTTGTGCCTACAAGCCAGCTGTGACTTTGACTCCGACTCCTCCGGTGGACATGGACAACCACCTACCATTCATCTCTATAGTCGAAAAGCCGTTCGAGCGCCTCATTCAAAGGCAAAGTTAATAATGACTTCCGCTTTTGGTTACCCTACGCAACAACAACAACGGCTCCTCGCTTCCCATTCCTTTTAGAAACCCAAAGAGTTATCACATCTGCCCCCCCTTCCAACCGAAGCAACCCCCTCTGGCTGTCCACTTGGCTGCTTGCCGCGCATACATCAAAGCGTGTAAGTCGGAGCCACGCAAATAAGGAAGTAAAGCATAAAAAGTCAGCAAGCAACCAACAGCCGACGGCATTACAGCTCCAATCTTCCCACACATTCATTATCAACGACAACAACAGGAACAGCACCAACAACAACAACAGCAGCAACAACAACTACAACTGTAATGTAGAGACAGCACTCATATAGAAATTCGCTAGCATTTAAGCTACAAAAAAGGAAAATAAAAATAAAAAGCGTTAGCTAAAAAATGAAAATCTAAAGAAATCCTCTGGCGACTCTTTGCTGGCAACGCAGCACCATGAAAATCCTTTGGAATTGCTCCCCGGAGTGTTATGAATGTCGATTCAATCGGCTTTAAATGAATTTATTTCGCTTTTGCGAGAGAACTTTTCTGCTTGTCTATGTATAAGTGAGAGTGCACGCCTGTGTATGTGTGTGTGCCAAGATTACAGCATCTATATCATTTTAATAGTTACTAGAGATTTCCATTCTATGTTGATAATTGCTAATAAAAGTTGATAAACAACTTAGAATTTCCAAGCCTTTTTCTCGAATTAAATAATAATATATAATAACTTAAAGGACAAAAGGTTATTGAAAAGGACTTAAAAAAAGTTTTCAGTCTTAACCAGGGACCGTAACTGTTATTAGTCTTAAAAATTAAAATTGGAGCTTAACAATTATTTCCAAACTTTTATTTGAAAGTTACAAAATAACACTAAAAAGTGCAAAATAATAATTAAATAACAATTTTTATGTAAAAGTTGAAAATTAACACCTATTCTTGATTTTTTAAATTTATCCCTCTAACACTTAAGCGTCCCTCAAGACACTTTTCCTTTTAATTACAGTAACTTGAAAAGTAATTAAAATAATATAAATATTTTTAACGGTACGTTTTTTTTAAAATGAATTTTTTACTCGTTAAATTACATCGTTTACAATGTGAGTTTTTTTTGAATAACTAAAACTTAAAAATTAACCTATCAATTTAACTTATTAATTTTTTCGTGAAAGGTAGGTTTAAAAACTAATCCAATCAAACGGCATATTTGTAAAAATATTAAAATTAAACATGCACACTAAAAACTTGTTGAAATTTATTTACATATTGTCATTTTACAGGTAAACGAAACCGTCAATATAGCTTCGGAGGTCATTTTAGAACTTAGAGGCCCAAATTAATATTGGAAAAAATTATTTGACTTATTTCTGCTCATTATTTTTAAAGTTTAACCAAAAATAATGTCGTAATATTATTTCTTTCTCGTTTCTTTTAAAATGAAAAACAGTCAATTATAAAGTAATACAAAAAAGGCGGGTTTAAAACCAAAAACAATGTCGTAATGCTATTTCTTTCTTGTTATTTTTTTTAATTGGAAAACAGTCAATTATTAAGTAATACTCAAACAAGCCAGTTGAAAGGTTTTTCCATTTCCGATTTCTTATACATACTCAAATAAAAAAATTCACATATTCCAATTCCACTCATTCTACTTAATTTCCAGTTCAATTTTTTGGTATTCATTTCTTTCAGCTACAATTTAGCAATTGAAAACATTTTACTCTCAGACAAGTCACCCACACAAAATGTTACAAATTGTACCCAAAAACCTTGTTATTGTTGTTTTCATTCATTTTTTTTCCCAGCTTTTCTCTATTTTTGATTGTGGCTTTCGGCTATGCCCCCTACACGGAAAACTCCCACTTGATTTTGCTATGTGACATTGGGCACGTTAACGACGGCTAGAAAAACCACAGATTTCCTTGTGGGAGCAACAACGTGTTTGATTTCAAGGTGCCTCCTGGCATTTTCCTTCCTTTTTTTTTTATTTCGTCGGGTGTTTATTAAATCGACTTGTTGCGGTTTTTTGTTGAGGTAAAGCTAAAAAGTTTGTAGCGTCGATTTGATTTCGTGTGATTTTTACAAAATTAAATTTTTTAACATTTCGAATTTCCGACACGTTTGTCGAGCCAAAAAAAAAGTTGCAACAACATCAAAGAGTTGAGATGCTGAATCTTAAACTTGCCTTTTTGTTGGTCTTAAAATGAAACTCTCCAAGGATTAACGGAAAGATTAAGGAGAAAAAAGTAAAACCTGAAAGCTGTTCGCCAAAGATGAAAAGTAGATAGTAAATGAAGTTCAAATTAGTTATGAAGCGAACAAAATAAAAAAAAAATGACAGAGACAAGTTAAAATCTAGAGCCAAAGCTGGCAATGGAAGGAAAGCAAATACCATGGCCAAAACAAAAGACAACGGCCAAGGGAAATGTGAAAAACATTTTCCCCAACTTGACTGCTGGCAGCTGCACGAGAGCCATTAAAAGTTTTACGCGACCACTGCCACATTAATACTTCTAAGGGCTATAAAGATTACAAAAATAGTTGTGCAAATGCCAGGCCGATAATTGCCTTGGCTTTAGTACAGTCCGTTCATTAAATAGCCCCAATTAACAGCATATTTTCCAGCGCAAGTAACTTAAGAATATATGTAAAATATTTTGTTAAACAAAAAACATTTCGATAAATGGGAATATTTGGAATTAGACTGTGCCGTCCATGCGCAAGGTGGCGATAAAAAGATAGAAGAGCATAATTAGCATAAAGCTGCGTTGCAAAATCGGAGCATCAAAGAAGTATAAACGGCACGGAGCCTTGAAGTACTCCAGGAGCAGCTCTGGGGCCAGCGGTTTCATGCGAGGCATCAGCTCGGGCGAATGTAACACAAGGCCACCAATGAACATTGATTCCTCGGGTGCTGGGACAGCATGTTGAATAATATTGGAAAAGTGACGATGCTCGGCAATGGACTGGCAACCCGAATAGCCGGACATGGCAGTGGTGTTGACACTGATCAATGTGTTATCGCCAATGATCGACTGACAGTATGGACACTTGGCATAGCTGCCAAGCTGCGATCTCATCCACTTGTGAATGCATTGAGCACAAAACATATGACCACAGAAGGCAACCACCGGATCCTGAGCTGTATTCATGCACACCAGGCACGTATAGAAGTTGCTCTCCGACTCTGCACTATCCCCCGCATCCTCAAGCTCCTCCTGCTCCTGCTCACTTTCAATGTCTGATTCCATGTCAAAGTCTGATGCAATTTCAATGTCCCTGTCATCCTGGCTATCTTCTTCGGAGCTGCTCGTGCTCATTGTTAATTCAGTGTTTTGAGAATATTTAATTTATCATATTTTTCCAAGATTTCCAGTACTTACTATTTCCAGAGCTTGCTTTAGTTTTTCAAACAAAGCTGTCCAGATTTTATCCTTGGCAAACGCCGCTTTGTAGCCCTGCAGTATGTCGATCAACTCGAGGAATACCTTGCGTCCATGATTATCATTGGGCGGTCCGTCGCGATACAGCAACAACGTGGGGTTTGTCAATATGACCAACAGGCGAATCAGCAGATCAGACAACTCCTCATTTTGCACATAGTCAGGCAGCATGTAGACCAAATCCGTTTGCAACACTTTGGCGCGTCCCAGGTGACGACGATACTCATGATTGTCCAGATCACGACGCAATATCCAAATGAGATGCTGCAATGCATACAAAATTGATTAAATCCTCTTTCCTCTCTCAATCCGTCTCTCTCCCTTCAGTCTCTCTTACTTTCAGTCCCTCGGCAGCATCGGGCTCCGCTTGGTAGCGGCTTCCATCGCTAACGCCAAGCGCAGCGCAGGTGGCATCAATATCTGCCAGCAAAACAGACATGCCAAACACACTTTTCAATTTACACAAATTTAATGTTAAACACAAATGTTTTAATCACAATGAGCAACACACAATAGGCAGAATTCGCGCGCAAAAATAAACTAAAAACAGCTGATCGATCGATAGGCAGCTGCTAGCGATATTCACTGTTGATATCGATAGCTGCTCCTAATTGCGTTGCGTGCGTTAAATGGTTTGTGTCACAACTAAATCATGTCGATAAATCGATTTGCATTTTAATTTACTGTAAAATTTTAAATTTAGCTGAAGTCAAATTTCAAAATGCATTAAAGTTGAAATAAATTAATAAATTGATGAAAATTTAAAATTTGACTGCAGCTAAACTTAAATTTTCCAGTAAATTAGAAATTTTTAAATCTTTCTAGCAAACAAACTCTGAAAATAGCCATATCTAGGTTTAAAATAGCTAAGTTGGCAACAGTGACTTCAGGAAGAAATTTTTAAATTACCCTAGGATTTAAAGTAGTGCCCAAAAAGCCTGAAAATATATAGAAAATTGGATTTTAAGACACGAGCTGAGGCACTTCAATAAGCTACGGCCATTGACTGTGCAAATCATTTGAATTCGATTCAATTTAAAATTATTTGCTTGCATAAGTTGCACACACACACACACACACTCATATGTATATACGATGTATCTGGAGAGTCCCTCGTAGGGAATTCCAGTTCATACTGAATGTCAATTTGCAGGTTCTGCATACGAAGTTTGAGATGAATACGAGTATTTGCAAATAGGTGCCAAGAACTGGGATATTTAAATCTATGCAGCATTTTCATTAGGCATTGAAGCATTAAATTGCTAAAACTAGCCAAGTGAGTTATGCAATGTGTAAAAAGATATTGCACTGCATCGTAACTAATCATAGACTTTGATTTAAAACAGAGAAAAATGCTAGATTAAAAGCAAACAACTTTAGTGCTTTGGTTATTTATCTACGATATGGGCAAATACTAGTACACTCAGAAAAAAAAATCAAAATTTTCGTACTCAAACAGGGGATATTCAAATAAAAACGATCTCAAAAGCTGTCTAAGTTCGGAATTAGGTAACATCTTATTTCAAGTTCGGTTTTCGCAAGTTCGGAAACCTTAAAATGAAATTTTTCTGGCATACTTAAGTATCAGACTTTTCAAGTCTGTAAAGATTGAAAACATACTAGTTTAAGTACACAAAAATCTTGAACTAATCTAGTTCTAGTTCAAAAAATATTCTTATTTTTAAGTTTATTCGATCTTGAAAAATACTATTTTAAGTACAAAGTAATCTTAAACTAGTTAAGTATTAATAACTTTGTGGTTTTGTGAGGTATTTTATATATTTTGACTAAGTTTGGTTAAAATCGAACTTTTACTTCAGAAAGCTGTTATGTTCAGAATTCAAAATTAAAGATCGATTCACACTTAATTTAAGATTTTGAGTACACAGAAATCTTTAAATTTGAAGAAACAAACGGATGGCATATTTTTCTGAGTGTACGTTGTGCAAACTTTGCTCGCAAACCTGGCCAACAGACAATCCAATTCACAAGTTCCAGCTACTGCAGTCCAGGAGCACACGTGCAACGTGGCCAACTTGGCCAACACGCCCTACAGCATAAAGCTGACATTCTGACATTCCCCAAAGAAGCTGAATTTAATTAACTAAGTAAATGCTTAGACATGAGTCCCATTCCGCTTCTATAGCTGATGCTGCTGCTTATCAGCATCCTCAGCACTGTTGATGAACTCCAAACGAATAACAACAACAACAATTCTGAGCAGCTTGTACGCTTAGTGACCAAATAAGCAAGCAAAGTCCAAGTTTGATGTCTGCATCTTTGCAAAAGCGCCTTCGGCTCTCAGCTATCATCTCTCCATCTCTTCATTCCTTCATTTATCCAGCTCTCCATCTATCCATCTTTCCATCATCATCGCTAGCCGACTTGTCGGTGGGCCTCCTGTGAATTGAGCCCAAAAAGGACCTCCTGCCGAGCAGTTGACGCTATGCAAACCTGATTATAATGTGTCAAATCCATTATGTGCTGTCAGGATTTTAGGCGCAAAAAGCGTTCAGTGTATTGCACTAACTTTAAGACAAGTTTTTGGGCCAAAGTCCTTTGGTCAGACAAAGTTAATTATAATTTTATGTGTAAGCAACAACTACGTGCCGTTGGCTCAATTAACTCAGCCACAATTTGTGGAGTTTACGCACAGTTAGTGATCTATTTCAGCCTTAGGGTTGCGCTCATTCTTGATAAAGTTGCCATTGAACAAGAAATCAAATGGATATTCCTCCCGATGCTCCCAATCATCTGGCAATGCTGGATGATTTTGATATAACCAAAAGCAGCAATAGTTTTCCGTTTTATTTCCCAGCATACTTTCATCTGGCAATTCCATTGTACGCTTTAAGGTTTTGCGAGTTCGACCCACTGTGCGTCCAAGCTGTCCAGAATATTGTCGAGCCGTTGTTATTTCAATTGCATAATTAAAATCCTCAATTGATTGCTGGGAGTTTGAAATCCCTTTGGCTTCCAGGAGCACTAAAGCTGCAAAAAAATAATTAGCTTAAATTAGCCTAAAAAATGTATATCTGAATTTAGGTTGATTTGCTTACCTAAGAGTACTGATAAACCTTTCATTGTAATATTTTTAACTGTAATGAAATTCAAAAGTTTCATATCTATAACTAATTATATGTCTTGCTATAATTTGAATTAGTTCAGCACTGCAGGTAAATTAAAATCAGTGTTGCCATATTTCTCACTTTACTTTACTTAACAAAATATTTTTATTAATTGAAAAACGATTAAAAATCCACCTGATTTTCTTCTTACAAAAGAATTTTACCCACTTGCAAACAAGAATTAAACAATTAATTTATTGGTAAAACCACCGAAATACTTTTTCTAATGCAGATAAACAGTAAGCGTAAATATCCCATTACAATTTGATATTTTGGGTAAAATGTTGAGATTTGCTTAATAATTAATTTAAGCAGTTAACCCAAGCTTAAATTGTGTTTCGCTAAATTATGGTCAAATGTAAAAATATTTACTATTTTTTTTTATATTCTGTTTGCTATGCTCTTAACCCGTTTAACCGCTGCCCGTGAATACGCCAAATGCTTTTTAGCTGAAAAGCTAAAGGTAATGAAAGCATTTCACAGTTGTTAGTAAACAAAACAGCGAAACTGCAGAGCAAAGTGAACTCAAAGACAACATCACCTAAAAGTGTAATCCAACAACAAGCTTCTGTCATGCAACGGCGCATTTGTTGGCTTTGCAGCTTGCGGCCGCCATTTTGTCAACAAGGCGGCGAGTCGCCATTGTTTGGAAAGCCTTCATCTTGCATTCTGATTGCGTGGCTTAATTGCACAGTGGTCTCGACTAGGCTTAATGTTTGTGCCAGATTTTGACGGTTGCTAGAGAAAAGTGAAAGCTGAGCGCACTTCTATGGCCCGCATGAAGCCGAATTAAAAGCAGCAAAAACAATCGAAACAGAGAAAATAAATGAAATAAAAAAAAGTGGGAGAAAAAGAGAAAAAGGGGCATCTCGAGGCTTGACTTTGTTGCGGGCAGGCATCAAAACAAAGGCACAAAACAATTTCAGAACAAATAAAACTCACACCTGAGACTATTCGCTGGCTATATACATAGTATAGTACGTTACCAAGCGTTGGGTCAACTTTGTGGGCCTCGGAGCAGCTGCTCGCAAAATGAATCGTTATAAATCAATTTGTACAAATTGGGAAAACAAGAACACAACAATTACACGGTATACTGAGGCGTAACATTTTAAAATGACAGAGTCGGCAATACCTTCTAAACATAAATATAATAAAAGTTCTGAATTCCCATCATGCCATGCTAACGATTAAATCATTTTCAAATTTAAAGTGTTGTTTTATACTTAGTGCGATATAAGCAGTTGATTAAAAGTAAAAAATTGAGATTTAAAATATTGAATTTTCAAAATTTCAAAGGGGGAGCCCTTACCATCAACACAGAACCTTAGCTTCGATAGTCGAAAAATAAAAAAATTTCTTAATAAACAAAATTTTAATACAGAATTAATAAAGGGGCCAAACCATGATCAAAATGACATTCCGCTTGAAAATCGGTACAGTTTTGCCAAAGTTATGACAGTTCAAACTTGCTGAAGCCTCTGATCTAGCATTTTACAAGTCAAAATATTTCTTCATTTTGACATGATTTTTTACAAAAAAATGAAAGGTCTCAGAATCAAATTTAAAGTGTTGTTTTATACTAATTGCGATATAAGGAGTTGATTAAAAGTAAAAACTTGAGATTTAAAATTTTGAATTTTTGAAAATCACAAGGGGGGACCCTTATCAACGAAATCGAATCTTGGCGGTGATGGTCGAAAAATTTTAAATTTTCTAAATGAACTAAATTTAAATGCAGAATGAATTTAGAGGCCAAACCATGATCAAAATGACAATTCTTTTTAAAATCGGTTCACTTTTGACAAAGTTATGCAATTTTCAAGTTTGTTCAACATATGAACTAGCAACTTTTCAAATCAGAATTTTTGTTATTTATAAATATTAAGAAAACTTATAAACATACAGAGAATAATAACATATTTCTGGAAAACTAATTTATTTCGGTTATGGGTGCGTTTTCCTTACTAAAAATGTTTTCTGGTTTTAGCATTCTTAAGAAGGAAACGCAAAATCAAACACGTCATATTAAAAAAAAAAAAAAAAAGAATTTAAAAATCTGCAGATAACATAGAAATTTAAAATTCATATGTACATATTTATTCTTTAAAGAATTATATTTTCATTTCTTTCAAACTCACTGTAGAAAGGTTCTGTCTATATAATATGGTTATAGGGTATGTAGCAAAGGATGAAAGTGAATTCAGACGCAAGCAACAGGACAAGAAAACAAGCTCAACTCCACACGGTTTGCCTTTGCCCCACCTTCGATGCCCTTTCAACCGTCATCCACCACCCACCACCCACCATCCACCTCGTCTAGTTGCGCCCTTCTTTTGAAACAAATCAAAGAGAAATTGCAAACGACAAGTTAATCTTACTTCAAGCATAACCGGAAGCCATTTTATGACCCAATGGACAATGTACAATGTACAATAGCATCAGCCGCAGCTACATTTTCGACTTCCTGATCCAATGCCATTCACTTACGCGTATTTACAATACTACAAAAAAAAAAAGGCGGAAACGTGGACATTGGTGCATCCTTAGTAGCCGCATTTAAGATTAAAATCGCACAAAGAACGCATACAAGTTAAATAAAGGAATTTATGCGCTACATTTTGGCTGCTGCTGTTGCTATTTATGCGGTTTAAAGTTCAATAAAAATCCAAAAGGAATACGAAAAACTTTCCTGTATATCGACAGCTTCTTCTAGTAGCCTTTGGCCTTTGTCTTTGTTCCTTCTGTAATTTTTTGCAGTCGTTTTTCGCTTGCTTTTTTTGGTTTTTTTTTTTATTTCTTTGTGCCTGCGTTTTTCATGATGTTTGCACATTTGTTCCTTGTTGTTATTGTTATTATTGTTGTTGTTGCTGTGCCTGTCGATTTTGAGCTACAAAGCCAAAATCTCGGCAAGCGCGAAGAAGACCAAGAGAAACCAAGAAATCGGCAACGAAAACAGAAAACAGAAATACCTTTTGCATGCTTCATTGGCGTTGCCTTTCTGCTGAGTGAACATCAAATGGGATTTGTCGGGATGGCCAAGGGGGCTACGACCGGACATATGTTGTTGTTGTTGCTCTTGTTATTGTTTCGCAACAGTTCAATGGTGTGTTAAGCACACACCCACACACACCCACACACACCCACACACACACACATATGCTCGGTTTATGTGCCAACATCCAATAACATCGACCATCGGTTTAGTGTCTGAGATATGTGCGAACTTTCTGCCCAGACATTGCAGCTGTAAGCAGTGCACTTATCCAAATTAAGATTGTGTCCAGATTCTTGGGCGCAAACATCAAACATTTGACTTGTGTCTTGCGTTTTGTGTCATGTATCTAATCTCCTTTGAGCACCCCAAAAACGCCTGTTTTTAGATGAATGATACTTGACATTCTACACATTTTGAAATTTATATACATACATAAAAATATCGAATACAAAGTATAAATATAAAAATATCGCAAAAAAATATGGTATTTCAGGATAGCTATTGAAAACACAGTTTTCAACATTGTTCTAAATTTGTTTCCATTTTTTTTATATTTTCCAAAAATTTTTAATTTTTTAAAAATCTAATTATTAATTTCAATTAAAAGATTTTACACATTTTGAAATTTATGTACATATCGATAATAATATCGCATAAAAAATGATATATCAGGGAATACTATCGAAAACACAGTTTTCACACATTTTTCTAAATTTTTAAAAAAATTTTTTTAAACCAAACATTTTATATTTTTCAAAAATCTGATTATTAATTTTAATTAAACTATTTTTCCGTAAGGCGAGTTGAAGAACTTTAATATCTTTTCATTTTCAATGCTAACTAAAACTTTTCAAAAAATAAAAAAATACAACTATTTTGAATGCTAGTAAAATATTAATGATTATACTTATAGCTACAACTCTGTCTATTAATAGCTTGCTCTAACTCTTCTTCTCCATTCCTCATACTATACATTCTATTCGTAAATTTCAATTCGTGTTGCAATTTTGTTGTCAACATTAATTTGGTAGGTTAAATATCAATTGAAATTTTCTTATTTTCAGCTATGCAAACAATTCAATATTGTCTTGTGAATATCATGAATTCCAAGTTCCATTATGTTTTGCAAGTAAAAATGCCTAAAATAACTTGCTTAATTATGAGGTTAATTTGAATAGCATGAAATTGTTTACACTTCTGCTTTAGAGTGTCAAATTTTGTGTGTGTACATATTTACACATATCTTATTACTGGCACGTGTATCTGTGCAGATTTGTGTGTGTTTCCTATTTGCCTGCCATTTATTTGTATCTTTTTTTAATGGTTTTTGAGCGTCTGCCTGGCGCATAACTCAAAGTGCTTGAGCATTCGATGCCGTGCAGATAATGATGCTAAAAGTGTCGCCTGGCTGGGGAAATCAAGGTAAATCAATGCCATACACTTACACTGAAAAAAAAGAACAACTTCTAAAATCAAGAACATTCATCTTTAATACTTTATTCATCAAATAATACCATTTTAAGACCATATTACTAATTTTAAGAATATTAATCTAAAAAATCGTTGTTTTTATTACAAGAATAAAAATCTAAAATTATTAGGAACGTATTAATGTGTCATATGTCATTTAAAGACAATAGTGGTTCGAAAGAACCACTCGTTTCAAAGAAAAAACACAGTAAATTAACATTTCTAAAAAATTAACAAACCAGAAAAAATTGTTAAGATTATAAGAAAAAACTTATAAATTAAAAAATTTCTTTTTTTTATTTCGTAACTTCAATTTTAAGAACATTTATTTTTATAACAAGAACTTGGTCTTATTTGAAATGTTCTTAAAACCAAGATGTACTTTCTTACATTAACAATTTTATGATTTTGGGGAATATTTAAGTCAAAATTCTTAATTTTGAGACCAAAATCTTAATTTTAAAACATTTTTTCTATCAGTGTATACACACATGTGTGTCAAGTAGAAAAAAAAATACCATATCGAAGAATGATTTTCATTGAGCAGGAAAATGTGTTTGAGTGGAGTGTAGAGGGAAAATAAGCGTCAGCGAAATCTGCTTCAATAGCATTGCCTTTGCCTGATAGGGATGCGTTTTGAGTTGGAATGGGAAGTCATAAAATCGCGAGAAAGCGTCACAACATAAAGCACAACAACAACAGCAATAAGAGCCACAAAACTGAGAAATCGCTGGCGGCTACGATATACTCGTAATGATGTAAAATATATCGTTGAGATTTCGGCAACTTGAAAACCGAAAACCAAAAGCCCACGCCAGAAAGACAGGGTCTGTGCATGTGCTGATAAAGCATTGAGAATAAAAAGAGGGGAGAAGCGAAGAAGTGGGAAAAAAATGAAAAGTGTTGGTTGCCTGTGTCGTATTTGTGCACACTTCAAAGTCAAACAACAAACAAATGCATAAAATATCGCGTTCATACGAATCTCGAATTTGCGTAGCATACTCACGCCCCCCCTTCTCTCCCCTCCTTTGCCACTTGGGCTCCCTCGCAGCTTTATTCAATTTACTTTAATAGCCGCGCTTAAGTTTGTCCTAGTACACATGGCGTATGCGCAACGTTTAACTTTAGCTCATGCCTTCAGTGGAGTTGAGCTGAGTGACTGGGTCGCCTTGACTGCCACACTTAATGGATGAAGTGTATTGATGATGTCGACGCTTTCCCCCCTCTCAGCTTCCCCTACAATCAGCCAACAACATCGCATCACAAATCTGAATTGCCGCATTTGAACTTCAATGACGCGCAATTTTATGCGTAAATCTTTTACATAAATTTTGCAAAACGTTTACGTCTGCACGAAAGGATTTGCCAAGGCAACGAGTGAAGCTGGCAGCTTGGCTCCTTGGCTTTTAAGACACTTTGAAGCCCCCAATGAACGGCAAAGTGAAGTGCGTAAAAAACGTTAATACAGGCTTTTGTATTCCCCCCTTTTTTTTTATGACATTTACTGCTACAATTTAGCAAAAGTCTTTTTTTGCACATCAATGCGAATTCAATAAAATTCCTCAATATTTTCTAAATGCATCATAAATCTGCTGCGTTTCATCATTTGACGAGCTATAAATCAAAATCAATTTTATCACAAAAAAACAAAAAACTTTTCATATTTGCAAATAAAATGCACATTTTCTTATGACATTCATATTTTCCGATTATGTATCTTTGATATGACAATTGTTATACTTTTTCCATATTTCTTAATAGCAGAAAAAGTCAAAAGCGTGCTGTTAATTCTATTTTATTTTTGCCACATTTATTGAATTCTTTTGTTCTGTTTTGGGACATTAATTCTGAGATCCCATAAAGTTGTTAGCCGTTTGATCTGACAGCTTTAATTTAGCCAACTCGCAAATCACATTCTCTATCTATTTTTTTGGTCAAACTCAACCATTCCAATTACCATTAGAAATGAAAAAAAAAAGAAACCAACAAACTGAGAAAAACAAAATTTATTAAGTGATAAATTTGGGACATTGCGCAAAATGTCAGGAAAGGTCAATTGAAAAGTGAAAGCTCAAGAAAAGGATGTTAAGCGCCTTTTGGCACCCACGAACACACACACCCACAAACACACTCACACACACACACACCAACACACACACACACATACGTACTCAATCAGCGTACGTTGTCAGGCAAGCAAATGTCCGTCGTCATCCTTTGTCAATTCCGTCCGTGCTTTTCTCCGTTCAACGTTTCTTGGCCAACGAAAAAGGCGCACAAAACAAAAGCCGCTCAGAACAAATTACCAGAGTTGTCTTTTCTACAACTTTGCGGCTCTTTCCTTGTTTTTCCTTGCCTTTTACTACTTTTGCTATCCCAACTACTATTTGCCAATTGCACTTTTCAACTGGCCCCATTTCGTTCCCTTTTTCGACCATGACCAGAAACTGGCAACTGGCAACCGGTGAACCGATTCCAGGTCCATCCTCCAGGCACTTTAATATAACGGTTAGTTTTCTATGCTAACGGTGGCACTCCCTTGAGTCAAATGTGTGTACAGCTGCGTACAATGAGCTAGGGACTTGGACTGGACATGCGACACACACACACACACACACACACACAAGTTGAAAGACTTTGTTGCAAGCAATACAGTTTTGCTGCCAACTATTTGCCCACTTAAACATTTATGTAATAGGCTTGAAATTTCCATTTGCCAACCACAAAAACTACACATTTGTGTGCGTCTATGAAATGTGGAACCACACCAGATTCTACCAAGTTTCAGGTTGCTGCACCTTCAACAGACAAGTTATCTGCAACCTGCAACCTGCAACTTGCACGCATTAAATATTTAAAACGGTTACCATTTCCGTGTCCAACCGCAATGATTCTGGAGCAGCTTAGTTCTGGACTCGTGTTGGCCATTAAGATTTGCCTTTAAATACGGCTAGAACTGAAGTATGAATACACTAGTTACTATTTAAGTATCTAAGATAAGTCTTGATTTATAAGTGCGCTTCAATGCATGAAATTATTGGCAATTGTATAAAATAAAATAATAAAAATAAATTCCACACAGATAAAAATGATTTCCATATCATTTAATGTAACTTTGTCTAAAAATTTTATAGTCTATTCAGTTGTAAATATTCACCATTCTTTATTTAATATATTAAATTATTAACTACAACAAAAAGGGTCTGATTTATATTTAAAAATATGTATATTATAAAACTACTAAAATAAATTAAAGTTAATCAAACAATTTATTTAAAAAAAAACTGTAAGTTAATATGCATATCATTATGTAGTTCATTTTTTTATTACATTGCAAAATAATGAATTAATTTTAATATTATTTAACAGCTTTATACTATTTCAAACTTATCATCTTCCTTGTGGAAAGGAGCTTAAAAACTAAACCTATACTATCCTTCGACTTTGTTATCTTATCAAATGTCTTGACAAATTCGAAATACCTTTAGCAAGTGTATAATGAAGCAAAAGTCTGTCTTTTGCACATGGTTTCCATATCTAGAATAAGTTGATCGTATTTAATTTAAGTAGCATACTTTTTGGGGCAGCTGTGGCAGCTACTTCAAATGCGTCGCCCGTTGCCGTTTCCAGTGGCCAGTAAAACATCTGGCAAGCTGGCAAGCTGGCACATTGAGTCCAAGCACGAATTTTAAATTAAAATCATTTGCACTTGCACTTGGAGTTGCGTTTAATTCAAAATTAGACTTTGCATTTCCGAAACGCTCTCAAATATTGCTTCGAATTGAGCGCAACTTTCATTATTAAAGTGCATTTCGGTTTCATCTGCTGTCCGGCGAAACCAAAAGGCCAAAAAGCCGCAGAACAGCAATGGAGCAATGGAAAAGTCGAGCAGTTTTATAAGACTCAAACAGCAACAACTCCCACAGCTGTTATACATTTTATTTTATTTTTTTTGATTTTTTTTTCGTTCTTACTTTTTGTTCATTTATAATATGACTCCCTTTGCCTTTGGCTCGCTTTGAAGTCAAGTTGAGTCGAGTCTGCGTGGCAGTCTGAAAGTTGTGGTTTGGTTGCTCTTAAATTATTGCATTAAGGAAAAGTCCTTGAGCAGTGGCAACACCAACAACACCACCAACAGCAGCAGCAGCACATGCACAGAGCCATGTTTTAGGGGCATCGCAATTAAATAATTTGCGGTCTGTGTGCAGTCGAGGCGTAAAACTTTTCGAATGCTTCGAGAAATGCGAGTAAGTTAGCCATGAGTCAAACTAAGGCACAAAATGCAGTTTCAAGTGCTGTCGTAACAATGCCTGAGCCTTTGTTTGTGGTAATTGAAAAAGGACAATTAGCCCGGCCTAAAGAGGTCACCCCTTTATCTGCAGTTAGCATATCTGTCTAAAAAGCCTACTTGGTCAGCACACAAAATGGCAGGCAATAAATCAATGACACTCACACACACAGTTACGAAAAGAACACGGACATAAACATATACACGAGCATGGACACTGGCCAAATGTGTAAACTGTTTGTTTTGTAGTTGACCAAAATGCCGGTCAAAAACAAACAAAATTAACTAAAGTGAGCTGCAAACCAAAGTTATTGCTAAGCCTTAAATTTCCATTTAATTACAATTTAAATTGCAAATATACTTGAAGCATATTAGTGAATTTAAGAACATTAAATTTCATGAATATTTAATAATTACTTTTAAACCTGAAAGTTTCATATAAGAAAAATTAAATCGTTTAAATTTGAAATGATATTCTCGCAGCGTTGCCAGCACATTGCAGTAGAGCGCCATCTATGTGTCATCTGGCCAATGCTGCCAAGCTGCTGAAATAAGTACCCTCTTACAAAACCATACAAGTTGGCAGTCCTGCGAGACCTGACGTAAAAGCTTTCCTCGGCAAAAATATGTAAAATTGAAAGCTGCCAAAGTAACGAATTTCATTATGAAAATTTAATTGAATGTTGTGTGTAAGAGAAAAACTATAATATTAACTTTATTGTTCACCCACATAATAATTTGTTTATTCAAATTAGAAAAATTTACGTTTACAATTAATTTTACATGTACAATTATTTACTTGCCTTATGAAGATCATCATCATATCAGATATCTATGTAAATGGAGAACGGACCATGCCTTATATACACACTATCGCATATTTACATACAATTTCAACATCAACATAATCATCATCCATCTATTTATAAATAATCGATGTAAATATGCGATTATTATGAACGAGCCTATACATACACATACAGTTACTCAAGTAATTATTTTGATATTGAAAGAAATTCACATATAATATTTTTATATTTTTTTTTTTTAAATTAGGTATAATAGAATTTAATTTATATTTTAGCTTGTTTTTTTTATAACCATAAGTAAGTAAAATAAAGTAAGAAACAAGTTAAATAAAAAAATATATGTTTGTTTTTGGCAAAATAAGATATGTGAATTTTTAATTTTGTCAAAACAATTACTAACATACATGTATGATGTATAGAACAAAGTACATCTAGTGCTTAAAACTAAAATTTAATATATATATATTTATATTATTTGTATTTGCATCTTTCTTTCTTTTGAATTTGTATTTTTGCATTTGTTAACAATGATTATTTTGCAATATTCAAACGCGCGCCATAAAATAGCGCCAGAAATAATCGTGTAGAATAATAATATTAGATAATAATAAATAGGTGTGCAGATGAGTTTTGCAGCAAAAATTTGAGACCGTGGCTCAGCCACATATTACAAAATTGAGAAACTGACAAGCTGACAAATTGAGAAACTGACAGAACTAACAGAACTGAGAAGCTGACGAATTGAGAAACTCAGGGAGATGCACATTCGATAAGTCAATAGAACAATAACATTGCAACAAGGTTTTCTTCGTTTTAGAAACAACAGCAACAGCAACATTAACAGCAATAAGCATAAAGCAATTGATACCCTGCTAATGCACAAAATCGTTGGGTATATAATGCTGTGGCTCCACAATGACGCTGGTGTAATGAGGCGTCGCTGCCACAGCAACGGCAGCAGCATTCACATTCTTAAAGCTCTCGGCAAAGTCGCTGACAACACGTTGTTGTTGCTGTTGTTGCTGCTGTTGCTGTTGTTGTTGTTGCTGCTGCGGATGCATGACATATTGCTGTTGTTGCTGATATTGTTGTTGTTGCTGCTGTTGCTGCTGCTGCAGTCGCTGAGGCTGATGTTGCTGCAGATGTTGTTGCTCCAGCAAATGTTGCTGCTGTTGGTGTGGATGTTGGTGATGGTGCTGATGTTGCTGTTGCTGCTGTGAACTGTTGTCGGAAAAGTAGCTCAGCTCAAAGTTGTGACTCAGATCGCTGTAGGTGGTTTGCGATGGTGATGTGCCATTCACAATGGAGGCATTGCCCGTGGACAACTGACGATCGCTCTCCGAGCTGCTCGAGCAGCTGTTGGAGTTGGCCGAGAAGGGTCGTATCATGGACGTGGCCACATCCACCGTGGCATCATAGTCATAATAGTAGTGATTGTTGTTGTTATAGTAAAGCGTGCCCGTCGTTGTGTCCGGATACTGCATTTCCGTTGAGTAAACACCTGAGGATGAGGCCGATGCACTGGAGCCACCGCCGGCACTGGAAGCGGTGCCACCGCCCACACTGCTGCTGGAGCTGACCACCAGATCGTTGAGCGGCGGATAGAGTTGCGTATAACTGAGGCTATCGTGATCCATGCTGCCGGATTGCTGTTGATGCAGCTGCTGATGATGCCACACGACCGGATTGCTGTTGTTGTTGCTGTTGTTATTGTTGTTGTTGTTAGTGGGCACCGGCGTGAGCGCATTGGGCGGCTGCGGCTGCACGGACAACGGCAACTCTGGCTCAAAGTAGGGATCCAACTTGGGACTGACACTTAACGCTGGCGTGCTGGACGCGGGCAATTGTGGTTGCTGCTGTTGCTGTTGTTGTGGTGGAACGCAAGTGGCCGCCGATGCTGAGGCAGTTGCCGCTGCCGCTGCTGCTGCCGCTGCCACCGCTGCTGCCTGAGCCGCCGGTGAGATGGGCTCCCGTTTGACCACGCCCGTTTGTATCTCATTCAGGACCAAGTCTTTGACCTCTCGTTCGCTGAGCACATAGTTGACGCTCACGATGAAGACCTCGCGGGAGGAGCGGGAGTTGTGCACCAGCGTGGCATAGGATTGCACCCAGACCCAGCCGCCGCCTTTGGTCAGGAAGCGATAATATTTGGTGGTAACTTGTCCTTTGTACAGCACTGCAGAGCGAAAGAGAGCGAAAGAGAGAGAGTTAGTAGAGCTTAGTGCACAACGCCTTAATGTTATTGTTTTCTTACGGATTTGATGGGAGCAGCGCATGGCCATGATGTCCGCCGCATGGATGTACTGATAAAGCGTCTTCTCGATAAGGTCCTGTGGCTCGTAGCCGGTTAGCTGCGATACGCTGCAAGCAAATAAACAACAACAATAAGCACAACTTTGGGCTATGTACACAACCAAGACACTTCTTCTGTTTTTTGTAGTATACCCTTACATAGGGTATTATAATAACTTCACGAAATATGCAACACATTATTCATATATATATAAATTGTATACACTTTGATTTTTTCCATTAAAATAAAAAATTGTCATAATTTTGTTGGGATATTTTTAAAATTGTATGTCGCCAAAAATATTCCACTTTTATATAACAAACAAGTGGGAAAGGCTATAGTCAAGATCCCAACCATAGGATACCCGTTACTTATTTCAATATATATAAAAGTACTTTAAAGAAATTACTACCTAATAAAAACTACTGCATACTTTTAGGTGATTTCATTGAAATAGTAACTTTATTAATAACTTTGGTTAGCTATTACTGCCGTTCTACTTGTCCGATCTTGCTGCGATTATGTGAGATTATAAATAATATTAATAGACAACGTTAATTACCATAAAAACTGTATTATCTTAAAAACTGTGGGTGTGGTGGTTTTTAACTAACGGGTATAAAAACATACAAAATATGTGAGCTATTAAAACTTTGTTTTTGAAGTTAATTTTCAACTATTAATTCAACAACAATTGCAAATGCTTTTTCTGCATATTCTTGATCAAGAAAGTTTATGTAAACTCTGCAAGAGTATCAAATTTTTGGTGTTGGTTTTCCTGTTTTCCTTATTATTTATTTAAACAAGAGGACATTGGTGTTGCTGTTGTGTTTGGTCCGTTTACTTTTGTCAACTTCAATTCAATTATGCAGCAAAAACAACAACACCTAAAGAGACCACACTGCAAAAAAGGGCTGTTTCCCACTTTGGGGTTGCTCTACACCACAGCGGACATCACATTAGGGAGGAAACGAGACAGAGCGCTGTATTCGCGTCATGGCAACATCATGAGGGTAATTGAGTGACAATAATGTCAGACAAAGTGGTCTGGGTTGAGGGGGGAAAGGAGGGAATAGCTGGTAGTACAAGCTGGTACGGCATATAGTCAAGGCACTTAAGGACCTCAACCTCATCCTGCCGCCCGCCCCATCTTGGAGCCGCACACACAAAGCAAAATCAAGCTCAAGAGGGAAATGATTTGTTTTCCTTTTTGTCAAAGAGCCCCTCGTTCTCGTTCTTGTCTCGCTTGGATTTCTTTTTGTTATTGTTTTTTATTATCTTTTGGGGGATGTAACTGAGAATTTTTTTACATTTTTTTTTTTGGTATGGTCTTGAAATACATTTTTTTTTATGCTTTGCTTGCAGCCCGTTTAAATATTTGTCTAGTATTTGGTTCTGCTGGCAAGAAAACTGAGCCTTTTTTTTCTGGCCTGCTCCCGCAACTGTGTTGATATTTTTAAGGATATAGACAGTTGGAGACTGCTAAATTTTTTAAAAGATTGCATTTAATTTTAATTTTTAAAAATACATTTTTAAATGATTTTTGAAGAAAATTTTAAGAAAATTTGCATTTAATTTCAATTTTTAAAAATAGATTTTTAAATGATTTCTCAATAAAATCTTTATAAAATTTGAGTAGAATACAAAACAGGTTATCAAATCGAAACGAATATCGGTTAAAGGTTGCGGTTATGTTTGTATTTAGCCATTTCCATAGTTTACTACCGGTTAAAGGTTACGGTTTCGATTACGGTTTTAGTGCCTGTTACCAAAAAATCTGAACTTACCGTGCATCGAAGAAGATCAACTTCATATCGAGCTTGGCACGAAACATGAACATATTCTGATGCAGTTTGATTTCTGTGATGGCAGATGAAGGCAGCGAGTGACCGACGGCAACCAGGCCGAGATTCTGTATAAGACTGCCCTGGCCATCACCACAGTCCGGATAAATGCGCGCTTTCAAATAACCGGAACAGTGTATCACCTGTAAAATGAACAAAAATTGAATTAGCTGATATCTTTAAAGCTTATTAACTTGAACTTACCTTGAAGCCAGAGGTTGTTAGGCCCGCATTGCGCTTGGCCAAAACACATTTCATGCGCAGGAAGAAGGTCTTCTCAATTTCGATCGTATGCGAGCCACGATCGTGGCCATATGCCGCCGGATGTTGCACGCCATTCGGACTGCCAATGGGCGTGTGTGTCTGGGAGAGCTGTTGGGAGTAGCATGAAAATAATGAAAATAATTCAAGAAAAAATCAAGTCAGAAAAACTATAGTCGAGATTCCGACCATAGAATACCCGTTACTAATTTCAATATATATAATAGGATATGACTTTATAGAAAATACTATCTAAAAAAAATACTGCATACTTTTAGGTGTTTGTATTGCCTTCATTATTAATAGCTTTGGTTAGCTATTACTGCCGTTCTACTTGTTCGATCTTGCTGCGATTTAGTGGGATAATAAATAATAATAATAGATAACGTAAATTACCACAAACATTTTAATTATCTTTAAGACTGTGGCTGTACTGGGCTTTCCCGATTTGCGGGGGCAGAAGGAGGCGTGGCAAGAATTTGAAACAAACTTGATCTGCGTGGGGTCTGTAGAAATCTGTGTGCCAAATTTGGTACCTCTATCTCTTATAGTCTTTGAGATCCATTTGTTCATACAGACAGACAGACGGACAAACAGACAGACGGACATTGCTTTATCGACTCGGCTTTTAATGCTGATCAAGGATATATTTACGTTATAGGGTCGCAAATGTCACCTTTTCCTGTTACATACATTTCAACGAACACAATATACTCTCTTACTTATTTTTGAGCAACGGGTATTCACATAGGGAGATGGCAATTCAAGATAATATTCTACTTACCGGATGCTGATGCATATGCGGGTGCAGTGACAAAATGGCATTCATTTCATCCTGATCATAGCTGTGTATATACTCGAATATGGAGTTGCCCGTCAGCTCGACCTGTGCCAAAAGAGATGAACAACAAATTAATGCCAGGTCTTCTGCTGCCACTTGAAAGTGCCAATTAGTGAATGGAAAATGTGAATGCAAATTTTTGGTCCTTGCGCCATTTGACGCCAACACTGGCGCTCCTTGACTTGCAAAATGCAAGTGGTCCAGGCACAGAAAGGGCATCCAATGGACTCGCAATTTATGCGCATAAATCAACTCACCTGACTGAGGCCCAGGTGCACCGAGGCGGTCTCTGAGATGTACATGATTTTGCCATCCGGCGCCACCACAAAGATGAAGCCGTCCAATGTCTGCAATAAATGTGAGCCCAACTCTTTGATGGTTGCGCCACGCTGCATGGCCGGCGAGGAGCCCCAAGCTTCACCCAAACCTAAAAAAGAAATATTTAAAAAATAATACATTTTTTATCAATAAAGAAATATATAAAAGTGTACCAGAAATCTCTAGAGTTTTTAAAGAGAATTGATTTTGAAGACAACCGTTTGAAATGTCGGTGCTCCTTAAATGTCAGAGATTTAATTTTTTCGAAAACATTTTATCAAAGTCAAAAAATTCGAATGCCTCAAAATTTCTTGCAGTTTTAACAAAATTATTAAGTTTAGATGTATTAAATATCAGTTGTGTTCCAGAAATCTTTAATGACTTTGAAAATAAATGTTTTTGAAAACAACCGTTCAAAATGTTGGTTTTCCTAAAATGCCAGAGATTTCATTCCTACTCAATTTTAAAGATATTTTAATTCATATTTTTTCAAAATCATATATTCGAAGTCAAAAATTTAGCTTTTTTACTTGCTGCTTTATACAAAATTATTAATTATTTAATATCAGCTGTGTTCAAGACATCTCTAATGATTTTTAATGTCCTTCAATGTCAAAGATTTCATTTTTTTTAACATTTTTTTAGGCATTTTTATTTAATTTTAAAGATATTTTAATTAAATTTAATAAATATTTATTTTTATAATAAATATTAAATTCTCAACAATTTGGGAGATATTTGCAAGCAAAAGTTGCTTGATTTTAGAAACACCAACAATTGTTTTTGGATTGCTTTAGCGCTGTGCGAGTTTTATGGAACACACCTGATAGAAATTATTTTTTTGAATATTTATTTTGAGTGAAGCTGCAGAATTTTCCCTTATTTGGTGGCAAGTTTCCCATGGCACACATGCAGCTAGCTGGCTGTCAACTAAGCAAATCAGTGCACAATGCCCAGTGGCAGGACACACGCCCCAGACGCCCCACCCACCCACTTGCCGCTCTGCTGACGTCTAAATATTATTCGCAATTAAAGTCATCAGCGCCGTTGGTGGGCCAAACCATAAAGAATGCTCAAGAGAAGACTGAGTCCAAGCGATATTCATTGCATTCTCATGTACTTGCCCCATGTTGCAGGCAAACTTCCTTGCCCGTGTTGTTTGTTGCCTATTATTAAAGTAATTATTTCAATAAAGCCAGCAAAAGAAAAGCACAAAACGCTTCGCACAATGGACAAAAAAAAACACAACACAGAGGACAACAACCACAGCTGAAATCCACTCCCCCTGGCATTGTGGCTGTTGTGCAACCCTCGTTGTCAGCATAAAATCTCAGAGACACACACACACACGCACGCACAGAGAGAGAGAGAGAGAGAGAGAGAGAGAGTGTGTGTAGTGCCACCCAGAGCCACCCACTGACAACCCACTTCCAGTCGAGCCTCTCGTGTCCTGTCGTCTCGTCTCGTCTCGTCGCTCTCGCTGCTTTTTGAGTGAAACAACAGGCCGCCATTGTGTTTTCCTGAATGCCCCTGAAGCATACTCTCCCCCCCCCACTCCCTCCCAACACAGAGCCCTTCCTCTTTCTTGGCTGATTGTTTATTGTCTGCCCTGTTGTTGAGTGGTTTTTCCTTTAGCATATGCTTTAAGCAAACATTGCCGTTTAAACTTGAAAATTTGTCGTTTCGTGTTGTGTTGTGTTTGTGCTAGAAAATCGCAAAACTCGTCGTCGCTCGACACTCGCATAAAATAACAAAGGCGCACGGCAGTATCCTGCTGTGTCCTGCGTGGATCTGTGCCACATAATGAGCGTGTCGGCCGCGTGGCTGTCAAAGATTCCACATCATTTGACAATTGCCGCACGTAATTCACACGCCAGATGAAAAGCCAACGTCAAAGGCGAGCGACAAATTGAGCGGCATTTAATTCAACTAATTGGCATTACATGACCAAAAGAAAGAACCATAAAGGACTAAGGACACTCCGCAAAGTACAACGGCATAAAAGCGATCGTGCTTTGCCTTTTATTATTTCTCAAAAATATAATAAACATAAGCTATATTCCTCTAATATCTTGCTAAATAAAGTCTATAGTGTCAAATAAGACACTATTTATATTGTATGACGTATTAACCTATGTATTGTAAGACCTTTATCAACTTTGTAATCCCTCTTCTAAAATTATTTTCCAAATTTAGCAAAATTACTATGTAATATTGTTTTTTACAATAAAACTAATAAAAATTGCATCGGAACGTTAAAAACCAGGGACTGTAATCATTATGAGTTATATTGTAAAAGTTTATTATAAAAGATTATTATAAAAATTTGATATTTCAACATAATCATTATAACAAATTGATTTGTAGTGTTTTTCTGAAGAAATAATCATAATTTTATGAGTTTTATTTTTTTTTTTTTGCTCATCATTATTTTCATGAGTTTTATTTATTTTTTTTTTTTTTGCTCAGAAATAGTGATTATTTCTTGAGTTTTATTTCTTTCTCAAAAATAATTATTATGATTATTTCTTGAGTTTTATTTCTTTCTCAAAAATAATCATTATGATTATTTCTTGAGTTTCATTTCTTTCTATAGAATAATCAATATGATTATTTCTTGACTCTTATTTGCTTGCTCAAAAATAGTCTTTATTTTATGAGTAAAATAATAAAAATCATAAATTAGAAGATCATGATGAAATAGCAAAAATTATTCTTAAGCAAAAATTTTGGTAAATTTTAAGCTCTTTTAAAGTTACTAAAAGTAAATTATTTTATTTAATTAAAATAAATAAATAAATATTCATTATTTAATGCCCTTTTAAAAACCTAACTATTTTTTCCGAATTCTATTTTTTTTTCCTTTTTTTAAGTTTCCAAGTTTTTTCTCAGTGTATAGACTTAGCATTGCGACTTACCATCGGGAAATACTTGGCGCATTTTCAAATAGGATGTGGTCAGACGTATGACGGACGCCTTGTCCAGCTGTGACGTAATCGCCGCTGGCAATGGCAATAATTTGGCCAATTCACAGAATTCGGTATTTTCCTTTTCACGACGCGTGCGTGCAGCATTTTTGCTTTTCTCCTTCATGGCACAGGTTTTAGCTATATCTGCAATAAGCACACAAATAAAAGAGTATTGCAATTAGTATAAAATGCTGTAGATGATTCTATTTTTAGGGTTCACAGACCATGTAATCTGCTCTCATAACAATCCTTGCGCACTTTACGTTGATTTGTCATTTTGCTAGCAGACCAGATAAATTCCCAAAGATACAAATATTTAAAAAAAATACACTGTTGCAGCTAGATGTTGCACTTGCTCATATCCCGACGATCACCTGTCTGCAACTGAGCACACAACGTCCGATGCAGACACTTTTAACAGATTTTCCAACAGATCTACCTGAGCTGACTGCAACTGTGGACTGCCATTGGCTAAAACAGACTCCTAAGCCAACTACCTGAATCTGAGCACAGACCAATTGACTTTTCGCAATGCTACTAATTTGCCCTGATCCTCAATGGCAACCGGAAATTGCAGGTCGTTGTTTCTGTGAGTATTCAACAGGTTGACATAAATGACCGCAGGAGGTTTGACTTTTGTACATAATATACAATACCTTTATGCCAATCATATGTATACAAACTAACACACACTTGGATTATGCATACATATACAAGAGGTTACGGTCAGGGCCAGATTTTGGCTGAGCTCAAAGTGAATTTCCCTTCTTGCCATTGATAAAATAGTTTGGAACGTGATTTTGGCGCAGTTTGCTAAAATTCATGGCATGACTCCTGCTGATTTTTTGGCCAACTCCAGGGAAATGCCTAGCGGACAAACATACTTGTAGATACAAGCGGTATGCATCTAAATAGTTTCGTTGACTATTTAGAATTCGCACGTAATTACAAGCTTATTGACATAGGTCACGTAGGTCGCAAAGTTGCAAGAAGGTGCGGCATGATTAGGCAATTCTATCGCCGACTAGACATGAATGAAACACACTTACTTACTTACGAGCAGGGAGCGTAACAGTTATAATTTTTAAAATAAAAATTATAAAATCAAAATTATATGCCGATTTTTATAAAAAAAAAGTTGAGAAATAATAATTTCAATTTTTGTTACAAAACTTTAAAAATAAAAATTAATAATAATTTTTAAAATAAAAATTATTTGTCCATTTCTATTCCAAAAATTTAAAGATAAAAATTGAATGAAATTATAAAATAAAAATTATTTGCCGATTTTCATAAAAAAAAGTTGAGAAATAATAATTTCAATTTTTGTTACAAAAATTTAAAAATAAAAATGAATATTAATATTTAAAATAAAAATTAATTGTCTATTTCTATTTTAAAAATTTAAAGATAAAAATTGAATAAAAATTGAATGCACCTTTGAACCAAGTGGTGTATTTCCAACATCTAAAAATATATATTATGTGTGGCTCAATACTTTTCATATGATGCATTACACGACCTTAAAGGACGTATATTAAGAATATTTAAGGTATTGATATTATTAACTCTTCAATTTCTATAATAGAAATTGACAAATAATTTTTATTTTTGATTTTTATAATAAAAATTGAAATTAATTAATATTTTTAATTTTTTTATAATAAAAATTGAAGCTAATTATTATATTTACTACAAATTTTTATAAACAAATTTATTTCGTATTCAATTTATTCCCTGCTTACAAGTTGCCGTCTCACACATGATAAACAACATCGATTTATGGTAAAATAAATCTATATCATGCTAAAAGTATCTTTAATGGCTTTGCCAAATGGTAGACCAAAAGTGGAACATTTGTCAAAAGTCAGCTGGACAAATTCGGAACAGAATGGGGAACGGGACGAGGACATAGCTGCAGTCATCCGCCACGCACACGAGGTACAACTACAGGAGCAACAGATTTGCTAAATGATCATAATCCTAAAGAGCATCCGCCGCTAATCCGCAACTCAAATGTGACAACATGCGCGTCTGAAGTGCCGCCGAGGTCGTTCATATCCGGCGGTATTGTTGCTGCCTTTATTACCATTGTTGTTGCCGTAACTGAGCGGAACTCTTGTGCAGAGCATTCAGATTTGACCGCGGTTTTTACGGCGTCAAAACGGCGTCCCGTTTAGAAAGTGATGGCAAGAAGGGAAAGCCAATTTGAAAATCTATTGTATCGTGGAAAGCAGCAGGCTTATGATACTTTATGATACTCTAAGTGGGTCAAAATGGCACAGGATATGGTGAATCCATATACAAACATTAATTTGAATCACATAATTTTCGAAATGAATACAAACGGAAGTAAGACAAATTCCCATGAGACAAAAAATTAGAAAACAACATCAAAAACAGCAAGTCAGACTATTAAATATGTACAATAACATGAATTGTAGAATACACAAAAAAAATCCTATAATTACTATATATTACTATAGAATACTCTGCATAATGAAAAGAGTCTAATGGTCAATTTAATTTACATAAAAAAGCATAAAATCAAATAACTTTTTAAAATTCTAAAAGCTTAAAATATTTACAGGTTATGAGGAACAAGTAAAAAAATCACTTTTAATAGTTATTTAAAGACTTTTATTTTATAAATCTAAATTAATAATAACTTATAATTAAAAAACAATTAAAAATAAGTATTATTATTTATTATTATTTTATTCATCTTTTATGTCTTTCAAGATTTATTAAATAAAATAAAATTCCTAATAATAAATATTTTAATGATTAAAATTTAAAAAATTAAAAATAAGTATTGTTATTGATTTTTATATTATTAATCTCTCATAAGTCTTTCAAGACTTTCTTGAGAAATAACATAAAAGTCTTAATAATAAATATTTTTAATATATTTTAATCACAAGTAACTATGAAATTTGAGTTATAAAATTAAAGTCTTGAAATAACCATTAAAAGTGTATTTTTTTAAGTCTTCAATATGTATAAGTTTGCAGAGATTTAATATCAACAAAACAATTTAGGTACATTCGAAACAAAAATTGAACTTGTTCTTAGGTTTAATTTTTTAGTTGATATTTTGAACAATAACGACAATTTTCAGTCCCTGCTGGCAGCACTTTTAAAAGCGAAAAGTTAAACGAATATTTGAGTACTGAGTTGAGCTTTACGACTATGTTATGACAGTCTTCTAGGAAAGAGCATTTCAATAAGTAGAAATGTATTGAGACCCGGTTCTCGTTTCTTAGTCATAACTTGACCTTAATCTTGTTAAAGGCAAACAGCAAAACCAAAACAAATAGAAAACTTTAAAAATACATCTAAGAAAATATGCACAATGAACTTGAATTATGGACGCTGGAAATGGGAGTGAACAGCAGAGAAAGAGTTTCGGTTAGAAAGAGAGACATATAGGGAAAAGAGCAATGGATATTATCATTGTAGGAGTTGCCCAAAGTGACAGGTAAAAATTAGAAAACGCGTTCAAATGATTCCCACGCTGCAAAAAAAAAAAAGAATAAAAATGAGGAAAGCCATAAAGCAATTAACAGCACATTGGACTCTCGTTTCACCTCCGCTGGGCGGCTGCTGTTGCTGTTGTTGTTGCTGCTGCTAATGTGGGCGTTGCGGCTACGCGCTGCATGCGGCGACTGCGACGTCGACAGCGACGCGCGCTTTCTTCCATATTGACAGGTAAGTCCTGTCCAAGGCGTATATGCTAAAACTGGACACGCTGGCCAGTTGAGTAGTTCTCACGCTAGCGTCTAGCGGGAATTTCCACTGGACCAATTGATAACCAAGCGGGAAAACACCGAGCACATGTCAAAAGGCCAGGAATTTCGCTTGCCGTTAAGTGTGAGAAATAAACGGAACTCAGGTATAACTCTGCAAAGATTCCCACACATATAGCCAACAGTGCTAGGAGTTGCTGTTCCTGTTCGTCCTGTGCGCTATCAGGTGACAGGCGGCAATGGAAATTCAACATACGTTTTAAATGTGCGTAACATATGACAATGCCATAACGATAACGATAAGACATAGCCAGTCTGTTCCTCTCTTGTTTGCTCCTGTCACATTGAATCTCCTCCTTCTCATGCTCTTGCTTATCCTTCTCCAATCCCTACCCCACCACCACCACCACCATCACCACCAGCACCACCACAACTGCTCCGCGCACTCTTTTTCTGTTATTCCAACGCACATGAAGTTTTATCTTGAAACAACAGCCAACGTTGTTGGGCAACCCCCGCGCAACGGGATCGCAAAATTTTAATGCTCAGGCCGCGCTTAATTTTCGGATTATAACCCGTAAAGTAAACAGGCAACGCAATGTCCTTAGCAAATCCTGCAGCAGCCGACTACCAACAACAACTGACGACTGCACATTAACCCAATTTCAATATGCTTTTTGATTTGTTTGCGCGCCACTTTAACATTATCAAACAACGGTTTATGCACGCTAAGGGGGGAGGCGGGCGCGGTGGGCGTGTCGGGGCCATGTGGGTTTTTTTTTTTTGGGCGCTTGTGCCTTTTAATTGCCAGCAATAACAAGTAACGTCGCCCATAACAATCACAGCAACAACAACAACAACAACAACAACAAGAATTAGACATTTGCATTTGCGTTTGCTTGAAGTTCGCCAAAATCCCCAAATGCAAATCCGCTAATTGCGTCGAGTTTTTGTTGGAGTTTCGGGTTACGACATTTTGGTTGCCTTTACTATCGCTTCAATTATCGTCAAAGTGCGCAAAAAACTGCGTATTGATTAGCATAATTAGCTTATATATTCAAAAATGCATATATATATTTATATTTATGGGCTTGGTATTATTGGAATGATTTTTGGGTTGGGCTTAGATAAAATGAAAATTTAGAAATCAATGAATCAAACCGAAACCAATAAAGTTTACGGTTTCGGTTCCGGTACGCTATTTCGGTAAAAGTTTCTACTTCACTTTTCTTCTAATAATTATGACATCGAAGTAAATATCTGGATCCAGAGGAATAAAATTGTTTTAAAGAATTTAATAAAATTTGAATGCAGAATAAATTAAGATGACAAACCATGATCAAAATGACATTCTGCTTAAAAATCGGTTCAGTTTTGCCAAAGTTATGACTGTTATAAGTAGCTCAAGCCTCTGATCTAGCAACTTTACAAGTCAAAATATTTCTTAATTGTGACATGATTTTTTACAAAAAAATGAAAGGCCTCAGAATCAAGTTTAAAGTGTCGTTTTATACTAATTACAATATAAGGAGTTGATTAAAAGTGAAAACTTGAGATTTAAAATTTTGAATTTTCAATATTTCAAAGGGGGGACCCTTAGCATCGAAATCAATATCTAGTGGAATCTAGAGGAAAATATATTTTTTTAAGAATTGAATAAATTTTAAATGCAGAATGAATTTAGAGGCCAAATCATGATCAACATGACATTCCTTTTAAAAATCGGTTAAGTTTTGCCAAAGTTATGACAGTTTGAAGTTGCTTAAGCCTCTGATCTAGCGACTTTACAAGTCAAAATATTTCTTAATTTTGACATGATTTTTTACAAAAAAATGAAAGGCCTCAGAATCAAGTTTAAAGTGTCGTTTTATAATAATTAAAATATAAGGAGTTGATTAAAAGTGAAAACTTGAGATTTAAAATTTTGAATTTTCAATATTTCAAAGGGGGGACCCTTACGATCAACATAGAACCATGGCTTCGATAGTCGAAAAATAATAAAATTTTCTAAATGCAAAAAGCTTAAATGCAGTATGAAATAAGTGACCGAATCATGATTAAAATGGCATTCCAATTGAAAATCGGGTAAGTTTTCTTTAAGTTATGACAGTTGGTTAGAATAAAACTCCCATTTATTGCTACTATTACAAAAAATGCATATTTGAATGATGTTACTAAATTTTACAAACCAGCAAATTTTACAAATATTCACTCAATTTAAGTATTTAATTTTTAAAAATGATATTGGTATTAAAAGATCACAATTATGGTATTAAACAAAGCAAGCTATTTTTTATTGTTGGTCAACAACAATGGCTTAATGCGTGTATTCTGATCAAATGGCTAACCATCTAGTAAATACATTAAATAGAAACACAACAAATATTATATTGCACCATATACGATAAATATGTAAATAAGCACATAAATTGTTAAACTCGTTGCTAAACTAAAATAATTCGGTGTGAAATATGTTTCAAGCCCAATGCAAACAGAGAGAGCAAATCAAAGTGTCGATATGAAGTGAAAATAAACAATGCGAAAAGCTAGACCAGAGACGTAATGATAATCAGGCAACATCATAATCATAATCGTTATGTTCATTACAATATTTTTGAAAATAATTATGCATGTATTTTATTTGTGTTTGCTAAACAAATATGAAGCGCTCAAATACACAAAGCGCGCTGAGGCGTTCAAAATGCGAAAGTAAACTTTCAAATGAAATAAAAATAACAACAACAACAACAATATCTGTACATACAATAACAATGGCAATGGCAATGGGCAACAACAAATACGGCAGCAGCGAAATGTGTACCACGGAGCAGCAGTGGCAACAGCAGCCAGCTATAAATACGGAAAATCTCGAAAATATCACGTAAAATCGATCAACAATACAAACTTGCAACCGAATGGCCACTGGGCCCCCATAGACCAGAGAGCCAGTACTAGTACCAGTTCCAGACCCATTCTCATTCCCATTCCCACTGCCAGTTCCAACCGTCCCGGCAAATCAAACAAGTCAAATAGCAACAACGGGCGATGATGACCAAGGGTCAAATCGATAACCATAATTTTATAGCATTGGCCTATGCACATAGGCTGCTGTATTGCCTCCCTCTCTCTCTCTCTCTATCTCTCTCTACCTCTATTACTTATGTTCTTTTTTTAAAGCATATGGAAAAGTCTCCTTTCTGAGTGCATACACTGAAGAAAAAGATCAACTTTGTAAATCAAGAACATTCATCTTAAATATTTTGTTCCTAGAATAAGAATATTTTAAGAACATATTACTAATACTAAGAATATTTATCTATAACATCAAAGTTCTTAATACAAGAATAAAAATCTTAGATTATTAGGAAATTAAAAATATGTTCTATTTCATATAAAACAGATAGTGGACCCGTGGCGCTCTGGATAGAGACGCCGCTATAGTTGATATTGAAAACAGAAGGCACCGGTTCGAATCCTCCCATTCGTAACAAAGTAAAATAACATTTATAAAATAATCAATTCAATTTATAAAGTGTAATAAAAATTTTGAATTTAAAAATCAAAAATTTTTAATTTTGTTATTTTTGGATTATAATTTTAAGAACATTTTTTCTTTAAATAAAAACTTGGTCTTACTTAAAATGTTCTTAAAACCAAGTTGTGTTTGCTTAATCTAAGATTTTTAGTTTTTCGACTCATTTTTTGACCAAAATTCGTAGTTTTGAGACCAAAATCCTGATTTTAGAACATTTTTTTTTTATCAGTGTAGTACATATGTACATATGTCCGACCTCACCTACGCGTTAATACCCAAACACCTACATTATCACTTACAGCTCGGTGCACACAATGATGCCAGCATTTGGTTGCCTTATGTTTGTTGTTGTTATTGTTATTATTGTTATTGTTGTTGCTGTTGTCAGTACGTGATGTTCCCTATAAATTTGAATTTGAATTTGATTTTGAATTTGCTCTAAAACGGCAGCAACAGCAACAGAAACAACAATAGACAATCGTATAACACATAACATACTACATATGTATATTCTACTGGTATGACTGACTACCGCGCTGTTGGCGGACACTAGACAAATACGATTGAAAACAGGTAAAGATAAATATGAGCAGACAAGAGACAGCGAACCGACAACATCAAACGTAAACATGCCACATATTGAGAGATAAATATCAACAGAAGTTTCCAAGTTTCAGACTTATATACTAAGACCAGATCCTTAACATGCAGCTTCTGTGAGGCCAAGTAAGTGTTATTGAAATGTCACTTTTTAGTTTATTATTTATCTATTTTTTAGCAGACAAACTGATTCATCAATAAACATATCTTAGTTTAAATTGTATAGCTTATTGTCTCATCTATGTTGTGTGAAAATTTCAGCCTCCTAGGTCTTATGGTTTGGGCTGTGCAATCATCAGTGAGTTAGTGAATGAATGAATGAATGAGTACAAAGAATTTTATAAATATAGATAGTATAACTGAAACCAAGTCATATTTGAAGAGACAAGTTTTAATTTAAATAATTCCTTATAATATTTCTTAACTTTTTCTTAACAAAGTTTAAATTTAAATTTGCTTTCTCGTATATCTTAAATATTCTCTGGCATTAATTGCATTAATTTAATCATTTCATAATAATAAAACAAAAATTATTGTTTGATCTCAAATGTCTTTAAAATTGCTAGATTTATTGCGTTTTACATTTTATGATATTGGCAACTGCAACAGCAGTTGCATCAGTAAATGTGCAACAAAAAGGCATGCTAACAACAACAACAACAACAGCCAGAACAGCAACAACAGGAACAATAGCAACTCGAAGTCAGTCGTAGAATGAAACAAAAATATGGTTGGAAAAAATCAATACAAAGTCACGTTTTAGAGAAAATCACGTTTCATTAGATACCTACACCATATACTTACTACATTCTTATATACCCTACACATGCCCTCACAATGTACATTACTATACAGATATATATATACATATATATGAACTAAAAACACATATACAATCACACAACTGGATATTGTATGAAAATTCCATTATTGCTACAATTTCATTTTATGTAAGCGAAAAGTATTTCAAATATAAAAAGTCGTCATGGAATTGTTCTTGAAATTGCTCTGAAATTCAAAAACCGCCATTTTTAATGCTTTTATTTCGTGTATATACAGTTACATATAAATATATCGTACGCTTACCTTGAAATTTACGACAATTTTCAGTTTATTATCAAGTCTGAGATTTTGTTGGGCGGAGCTCCAAATATAGACGACACCGCGTTGCGGTGTTACATTCTTAGGGGTTTCAGGGGGATGTTTGTAGTTCCCCATTCGTAAGCCCCTTTTAAATGCATGGCAATTTGTTGGATTTTCAAAATGGTGTTGACAACTTTAAGATATTTTGGTCTTAAGTAAGAGATTAAAAGAAATTTCCATGGGGTTGCGTTGACTAGTCAACATCATTAAAATTCATACTGTCTGATTTATGTTTACTTTCATGTGAAGTTTATTTCCACCATATTAATTAAATTTTCAGCATATTGAAAGTCAGATAAAGAGAGGTTGTTAATATATATTAAAGCGATTTGTATGCGCCCAAAAAAAAATATTGAAAAATGGTAGCCAAAATTTTTAATCTACGCTCAAGTTTAAGATATTTATACCAAAAAACCATAGTTTTAAAATTAATTTTTGTCCCCGCATTTTGAGGTGAAATTTTTAAGCTTTTCAATTTTTAGTTAATAGTATTAAAATTTGAAAAAAAAAAAATTAGAAAAAATAATAGCCTTAAGGAAGAAAACAATTACTTCAGAGATGTAATTGCTAACATTTTGGAGCATTTTAAATACAGCATTTTATCCTTAAAAGGAATAAATCAACTGAAACACCTTATTCTTATTAAAGTTATTAAACAACTTATGTAGTACAATGAAAATCCTATTCAAATCATATAAGACAACGTATTTGTTCTGCAGAGAACAGCATTATTACAGCATTAAACTCGTTTTATCACAAGAAGTCAAACACGCACACTAACGTGCAACATTAATACTCAAACTCACACACATATAGATACACACATTCACACTGCCTCAAGTCCCCAGACAAATCTCAGCTTGTACATCAAAAATTTACAAGACAAAAGAAAAAAGAAAAATGAAAAAAAAAAGCATAAATCCTAGCAGACCAAAAATACAACAACGAGCACAGGAAACAGCAGAACAGCAACAGCAACAGCAACAACAACAACAACAAGCATCATAAACTATACAAAACGACAAACAAATCAACAACAAAAAAGAAGAAAGAATAGAAAATGGTGTCTCCGCCAGGTAACATTAGAAAGATATTAGGGCCGACGCACGGTTCATTCACCGACCATTGCAATACGGCTGCGCCGCTGCTGCTGCTGCTGCTGTAACAAGGAGAAAAAAAACTGGTTTTCAAATACACACGCACACATGCCACCCTCTGTCGGAATACCAAAGCAACAGTGAGTGCAAGCGAGAGCGGGAGAGAGAGAGCAAGGCATTACACAAATACGAATACACTGGCAACAACATCTCATTGGCTGTCTCGGCGCGCTTAATGCCCCACGAACATACAAACAACGTACACACACACACACACACACACATTTAAGAGCGCGTACTGGAACGACAAACTGGAACTGGAACTGCCATTGCTGTGTGCGTGTGTTTGTGTATTGTATCTCGCGGGTCTGCTTGTGTGTTTGTGTATTTGTATCGCGCCTGTTCCACCTCCTCTCTTCGAAAAACCGCCGTCACCGCTCCGCCCACACACACAGACGCATAATTGTTGTGTGCACGTCTGGCAACGCCTTAATAATTGTTATTTGAGTTTCATTTTGTTGTTGCCGCTGCTGTTGCCATGTTCATGGGTGTGTGTGTGTGTGTGTGTTTGTATTTTACACTCCATTAGCGAGCATTTCAGGCATTCGAGTGTTAAGCTTTCTCTTTCAGCCCTTTTTGGGCAAAAAGATTGTCAGCCAGCTGACGAAGTTGTTGATTTTTGGGCCATCTCTACATGTGTATATGTGTGTGTGTGCGTGTGTGTGTGTGCGTTTGTTTGCATGTGTGTTTTTGGGGGCGTGTGAATGTATGGAAGCTCTTTCGGCCGCGAGCGCTCCTCAAAATTCAATGTCACTTCTGTTACGTCCACGTGCATTTGTATTGGTATGTCTCTTTTTATTTACATGGCCGCCATTTTTTATTTGCAATACATAAATCTGAAGCATGCACTCATAAAGTTTTTTATTGAGTTTTGACATTTTTAAATGGTTTTCGCCTTTTTATGCAGCTCATAAAAAATTTAAAATGTCATTTTAAAAATGTAACAAAGCCAAGAGCTCGAATTATTTTAATGAATATAAAAAAACAAATTTATTAAGATAATTTTATGCACACAACCAAATTTTTAAGGACATTTCTGTAACTCAATGTAAAAAAAAATTTAATCGTTAGTTGACTGAACTTTAAAATAACTCTTACAAGCTACCTATATTCAATCGATATTCTAAACTTCAAGGTCATTCGAAAATTTGCAATGTCCTTGAAATTACTGTCATATTTCTGTATATCAACACATACAAGCTATTAACGCTCTTTTGATTTTCAACTTTATCCTTTGTTGTTTTTTTTTTAATTTTTAACACGAAACACTAAAATTGAAATTCAATATTCACTGCCACAATTTTGAATGCAATGCGACTAATTTTGCAACAACAGCAAAAACAACAAGAATAACAAGAAAACAACAACAGATTTGGGGCTATTTTTTTTACTGAACTGACTGAACAACAGGCGCATGTCCAGACCCAGTGCCGAGAATAAGAAGAAGAAGAGCAACTAGCCACAGTAGCCACATCAGACTCGTGCCCAACACGTCTGAGGCCAGACAAAACAAATCATTTTTTTGGGGGGGGGGGAGACACTCCACATGCAAACAAAAACTTAAAAAAAAAAATAAAAAAGATTTTGTATTCCGAGACACTGTGAAAACAAACAGTAGCTGTTAAATGCAGCAGCTGCAGTTGCAGCAATGTCCAATGGATTTTTAGTAACTGTTTGATTACTTTTTGGATCCATTTCATAAGCAAGATACTTTGGCAGCAGGCTGCATCGCTCGGTGAGGTTGAAAAACGGAAAAACAAGCGCGAAATCGTTAATTGTATGCCACACATAAAAAGGCGCGCACGCGCGTAACGTTCGCGACGCTCAAACTGACACTGGTCACTGGTCACTGGGTGCACTGTGATGACTCTGACCCGAACTCGCACCGTCGCGACGTACTCTCACTGCGCTTTCTGTGCTCTACCGACACTAAACTAAGTTCAGAGGTGTGGATAAGCGCAATGTTGCGACGTCGCTGCGCACTTTGCTTATTGGTTTTTACTCAGCTTAACTGAGCTTCAGCTTAACTGAGCTTAATTGAACTAAGCTTTAGCTCAGTGCTGCTGCTGTAGCTACTGCAGTTGCTGCTCTGCTTTTGATTGGCTTGCCAACGTTTTCAATGTCGTTAAAGTTACGGACAATGTCACATACAAGGGCGTAGGCAGAGGGGGAACGATTGAAGTACCCTCCCCCCCCACACTACATTCATGGTTAAACAAGTTTTGGCTATCGAAATTAGAACTATCTAACAGTAACTGAACATCCGCTGCTCTTTTTGGTATTTTTTGGCCAAGATGACTTTCGATTTACCAATTAAGACTTTTCCACATTCCTGCGTGGGTCTGCTTTATATTACTCTTTACTATTTCCTCCATAAAATTTGAAGGTACTTTATTTACGACCACATTAAATACATAGATTATCAAAATATATATAAAAAAAAAATAAAGTAAACCCAAATTCGCAAGCATTTTACCTTTTATAGTTTGAAAGCTAAGTAATAACACTGTTGAATAATAAATTCTAAGGAACAGTTTTTCTTATTAGTAAAATTTATAAATTGGAAGATTTTATCAGAGGTATCTTAACTTAGATGAGTTTGAGAAATATTTCGTAATAAAATTGTCTCATATATGTTGTATGAAAATTTCAGCCTCCTAGTTCTTATGGTTTGTTCTGTGCAATGATCAGTGAGTGAGTAAGTCAGGTCAAAGAATTTAATATATATAAAGAATGTCATAGTTTTTAGTTCAATTGTTCAATATTCAAAATAAGAAAATATACTAGAAAAAATAATGGCCCTCTCCCAATTTGTACAAAACTGACTACGCCCTTGGTCACATGTGCTCATTGTGGAACACGGGGGCTGCAGTCTGAAGGGGGGGAGTATTCTCAAAGTAAATAAACAAAACTTTTGGCGCGACCATGACTTGTCCTCAGCTTGCAAAAAAAGGTTGACATTTCTCTGGAAACTGCTGCGCTTTCTTCGACTTTCTTTTGCCCCAATGCTGATCTATGCAGAACAGAAGGCAAAACCGAAAGTTATTTAAGACATTGCGATTTGACCCCTGAATCAGACATGAAAACAAACACACACACAAACACAATTACACATGGATAATGCTTAAGTCAGCAAACCAAAAGCTTTTTTATTGTTATGCTCAGAGCACTTGTTATTATTTTTTTTCTTTTTTGATTTTTTTTGTTGGCTTACACACTTTGTACTGCACAGTCGGTGCTATCGTTTTCATTCATTGATCCGACTTATGGCCGATCACGCGTACATATGTTTTGCCACCTGCCACTGCGTCCCGTGTGTGGCACGTGTTTTCGATATGTCTTGTTATCATTGTTGTTGGCGATTTTATATTTTTTATTTTTATAAGTTGCCCTCTCTTCGGGTCTTACAATGTTTTGGCTCAGCTCTTCATTTTGTCGGTTTTAAATAGCGTCGATGAGCTAATCGCTTATGACGTTCATATTTTAATGCACGCGCTGCAAAATTTTCTGCCTCAGCTGTCGCAAATGTTGTTGTAATTCAGCAGCTTTTATGTTTGTTGTTGTTGTTGTTGTTGTTACTGTTACTGTTACTTATCAACACACAACGTGCAGAAATTTAAAATATGCTATTGCACAGCCACTGAACAGATACAAGACTGAATCATCATGGCGCCGCTCTATAGAAGCATCATTCGATAAAACATTGAATGACCAAATAATAATATCAGATTTAATTGACCTGAAGTTTGCTTAAACAGGCAAATAAAAGTCTTTAATAAATATTGAGCGAATATTAAATTAAATGCACATTCAAACAAGCTTTTTAGCAGCAATTAAAATTAAATTTTAGAAAGATCCATGTGTTTGTCAACAAAACACCGACATTTCTACATAAAATACACTTTAATTTATTTTTTGCACAATGTCGTTTCACAAAATTTTTAATACAAGTAGATCTAAATTAAAACACCTTTAAAACGAGAAGAGCTAGACGTGTGAAATTTTTACAGAAGTTTACTTTTATTGCGTATGTGAGTGTTTAGACAAATTTCTGGGAAATTCAAGATAAAAGTAGAAAAAAGTAGAAACTTTTTGAAAATATTCAGTCCCACTTTTGATTTCGTTGAAGTTGACTTTAGTTCATATATGTTAATAATAATAATATACAGGGACCGAAATCATTATAAGTTTAATTATAAAAATTACATAATAATGATTATATTTGAATTTTTAACAATATTTTTAAATGAAAATCATTATTTTGAGTAATTTTATAAAACTTAGACTGTAATCATTATTTTTGAGTATTATTTTTTTTTTGATCAAAAATAATGATCATTATTTTTGAGTATTATTTTTTTTTTGATCAAAAATAATGATTACAGTCTAAGTTTTATAAAATTACTCAAAATAATGATTTTTATAATTATCATATAAATCTGATAAAAATCATTAACAATCATTATTTTTGAGTTTTATTTTTTTTGATCAATAATAATGTTTGTTGATGATTTTTACATTTTCGCTCAAAATGTTTAATTTTTTACCAATATTATTTTATATTCTTATAAATGGACCCTACAGCTACCTCCAAGCATAATTTGTTTTCTAAAGTTTTTTTTTTAATTTATTTGTTAATTAATTATGTAATATGATCTGAAATTAAAATAAAAAATAAAAAAAAAATAAGTTTTGTAGTAACATTTCTAAAATCCTTATGTCAATGTTGTTAAACAAATTTAAGAGATCAAAAGCAAATACGCATAATTTTCCCATGCCTACATGGTAAACCGCAGATCTATATCTGAAGACGTTCGATCACACACACATCATAATGCACAAGAATCCCATATTTTTCACACAAAATTGTTTAACCCTTGTTTGTAAAAACGTGAAGGAAAAAAAAACTTACAAGTTCTAGTCGCCGAAGAAAGATTCAGATACAATGTGAGGCGAGGAGATGGCAAAATATGAAACGTGAATGCGGGCGCTGTTATCCGATAGCGGAATAGAAGGATATACACAAAGGACATGCAACCAGCCAGGAGCTGCATTGAGTTTCTTATACTTTATATTTTTTACGCTGCTCACTTGGAAACAAAGTTGCTGCTTTTAACAACAATTTTGTTTTTTTTTTCAGTTGCAGAGATCGAACAAATTCGATATCGATGCGATGGTACGTGATCCAAACAATGGACACAACAGGACACAAACTAAGGACAACGACGAGCCAAAGCTATGAATGCGATGAAAATGTGTGCCACAACATTTAAGAGTCGTGTTAGCGCATAAATTAAGTCATAAACAAATATGTAGTTGTTAATACGTATTTGGAAATTAGTATAGCTAGATATTTTTAGAATTTGGTCACAAATTTTCGTGAACTGTTGCGCCGGCTGCTTAGCATGCTCCATTGAATATCCCTTGCCGTGGTGTTAGGCGGAAGCTGTTGTTTTTCCACAGCCGGAAAAACACTCTGGTGCAGCGTCAACCAATTGGATTTGTGGCAGACATTGCGACGGCTGTGCGGCTCAATTACACTGGCGATTGAGCGTAAAATTGTAATGCCTGATTTGATTTCACGTGACAAGGCGACCCATACACACACAGTGATACATTACATATACACTGAGAGAAGTGCAATTCCTCTGACTTCTCGTCGGACGCTCGTTTTCCAATTGGACACAGCCGCTAATTTGCTTGGCGCGCGACACCTTCGGTCGACTGGTGGACTGGTCGGTCGTCTGGTCGCCTTCGAGTGGCCGTCATGGTCACTTCATAGTGCTGGACAACGCATCTCTTCAGGTTGACGTTGTCCCAACGATCGTCACATGTTTGTTTGTGCTTTACGTCTGGGTCGGCTCTCTTTTTGCCTTCCTGGAAGTATTATAGTAAATTTCTCGCATATCTTCATGCGTCGTTGTCCCCGAACTCCAACTACGACTGAAACTGAGCTTTTTGTCTTCACTCGCCAGATTATTAGTTATTATATTTTGCTTTTTGTCATAAATGCAAATTAGTTATGCGCAATTTGCATATTCAACATTAAATACACATAGCATAAATAATTTTTTTTAAGATTTATACATATACGCATTCGACTGTGTACAAAATTTACATAGTTAATATTTATGTAAAACGCAGTTGCTTTAAGGAAGGTGACCTCACTCTGGTCATATTAAAAAAAAAAAAAGTACAAAGAAATTTGAAGTGTTTAAATGACAAAAGTTTTTAAAGCTACTCTCTGACACTATTATAAAGTAAAGACAATCCTTAGTCATTTTTAAGGTTGAGATTATATTTCTAGAAGTTTATCATTTATCCTTAGACCATTACAAAATGGCAATAAGAGAACTTGTTTATATATAGCATGTGGTATGTCCTTTAAAAAAAATGTATTTCTATCATATTATATTTTATTTAAAGATGAATCAGTTATTAATATATATGGTAGATTAAATAACTATTTATGTAAAAAAATACCTCATTTATTTGTTAAAGAACTCAATGTAACCGTTTTAAGTGACTATAACTCTATTAAATTTTTAAAAATTATTATTAGTATTATTATTATTATTAAATTTATTTCTATCATATTATATTTTATTCAAAGATGAATCAGTTATTAATTTATATGATAGATTATATAACTATTTATGTAAAGAATATCCTAATATATTTGTTAAAGAACTCAATGTACAAGTTTTAAGTGACTATATCTCTATTAAATTATTAAAAATTATTATTAGTATTATTATTGTTATCAAATTCATTTCTATCATATAATATTTTATTCAAAGATGAATCAGTTATTAATTTATATGATAGATTAAATAACTAATTATGTAAAGAATATCCTAATTTATTTGTTGAAGAACTCAATGTACCAGTTTTAAGTGACTAAAATTAATTAAATAACAGCTCTATTAAAAATTATTATTAGTATTATTATTATTAGCTACGATCGAATGCTTAAAACTTTTCCAAAGTGTCGATGACTTGTGTATGCAATCACAATTTACATATATGTACATATGTATATATGTATGTATTATTTTATGGGGCTACCAACGGTTTCCGTAGAAAATTAGCCTGATGACCGACATGGTCCGTGCAGGCTGCGTCTGAGTTTTGAGTTTTGAGTCTTGAGACGCAGTTCAAGTTGGACTCTTGACTGCAATTCGATTTGCTGTTTTTCCCTGTTTCGTTATTATAAAACGGTTTGTTGTTGTTTTTAATATTTGCATTTGGCAGTCGGGCGTTGCGCTTTATGGAGTCTTTTTTTTCGGGGGTAGGACGAGGCATTTCTTTTTTATTGTTGCTAAACAATTATTTCTGATTCTTGGTCTTTTACGGCGCAAGAGCAACCGCTGACGTCGTCGTCGTCAACCAACGCCAACACTGCCTGGGAGTCATATTACAAAGCAGAGCAATACTACGACTCTGTGACAGGCCTGGACCCTCTATAACGATGATGATGATGTCAATGGCTCGGGGGTTCTTTGTGTTTGAGCATGATTACAAATGTTTTTCAACTACTTTATTGTTTTTTTTTTTTATTTTTCACTCCTGCGATCGCCTACAACTTTTCGCATTGAGTTTCACTTGTTATGTTTTGGGTTACTGCAAGTGTTGCCTGGTTAAGATGGAAGGTTGCTTTCAATGGGGTTCGAGTCATCGGCTGAGGGTTTTTTAGATCAGGTTCAATGCCGACGGCAAAATGATACAAAGACTTGAAATTTGAAATGGAATTTGTCTGTTCTTGTTCCGTATGCAAATGGTGTACCTTTTCTTGAGTATTGAAATACAGAACAAAAAAATCATTCTAAAATTCTTGATCTTTTTTTTTTAGTATGACAACATGCTGATAAAATGGCAACGACTCAAAATTAACAATACATCAAAGAAGCGTGTAGTATTTATTCTAACTAAAAAATCTTACAGAGCCCCGAGAATAAATAATTCAAATAAAACAAAAAAAGAACCAGCAAATCAAAATATTTTTTGAGAGTCAAAATAAAAATCGAGCTTGAATCATATGCTTTGTACTTGGATTAAGAAAATCCGAAATTACCCTACTTCTGAAAACCTCTTGGATTGATTTTATTCTGGAATCCCGGAGTTTTATTATGTGTACTTTTCTAATTGTCTGTTGTTGCACATCGGCAGCAGATTTAAATAAAAGCTGTTGCACTTACCTTGGGCAGCTATCCGTTATGCCGCTGGGTATTTTATAAAATGGCCGCCGTCGTTAATCCCAAAAATAAAGCTCTCCGAAACGAATCGCCCGCCGAGCAACAATATTTTTTCAATTGACGGCCTAAGAATGTTAATTGTTGCTAAAACATTTTCCCCTAATTATTTGCAATGTTTAAGCAAACGAATTTAAATGTGTTGCGGCCGAGTGAGTTTTATGTTAACGCAAATTATCGAAAATATATAACTTTTTATGTGTGCGCCAGTTGGTTATTTGATTTTATGGCACTCGAACAATTGGCGACATATTTTGTTACATGTGAATAGTTTAAAATATTGTTAAATACTTTATGGGTATAATTGATTATATATGTGAGTAGTTTTGTATGTATATAAATCACTACACAAATAACGAACGAACGGCCAGGATATGGATAGACACTGGCGACAATAGCGACCAAGACGAGGATGACGACAACAACGGCAACGACAGCGACAACGGAGACGACAACGACAACGGGCGCTTGAGCGCAGCTGAACCAGCGAGCAGGCGGCGAACGAATGAGTGACTACTCAAATGGACCGAGAGCTGAGCTGCAGTAACCTGGGGGAGACAGCAGCGACAGCGGCGGCGGCAGCAGCAGCAACAACAACAGCAGCAGGCGATGCCAAAGTGTGTGGAGGCGCAGCGAGTGCGCACACGCATACAAGCAAAGCCAGCACTCACAAATACATACACACATACGCACACACATTTTAAAGAGATGTATTTATGTAAACACAACTGTTTGCCTGAGGGTGTTGGAAATTGGTGGTGGCTGAGCATATGCTGCATTCCAGTGGCTGTCAATATGTAAGTATCTAACTGTGTGTATGTGTGTGTGTGTCTGTGTCTGTGTGTTCGTGTATTAATGAATGAAAAGCCAATGCCGCTAGCCGCCCTCCTACTCCTACTCCTCCTTCTCCTCCTCCTCGCTTGAGCTAAACACTTATTGCTCACGTTTGCCTGTCGCACGTGAGCGACAATCCCATCCAGCGTTTGTCTGCTCCGGAACTATACACACACAAACTGCTAATAGTGTGTGTGTGTGCAGTGTTTTGATTGGAAGTGCGTAAACCGAGTGACACGCTGCGCAGACGCCTAACAACAGGAGTACTAATAATCATGGACGGTAATCATTATAAGTTTTATTTTAAAAATCACGCTTTTATAATTATATAATGATTTTAACGATTTTTTTTTACCGATAATAATAATGATTCTAAATAATTTTTATTTTTTTAGATCAAAATAAAACTCAACAATAGTTTATGGCTTCAGTGTTAAACTTTTTGCCGAAATAATAATTATCGAGTGATTTTTGTATTTAAAAAAAAAGCATTATTTACGGTTCCTGCTAATAATAACCACAACCGAACATTTTTATCATATCATTTTATTATCAGAAATACATTGCTCCTCAGCGATCTTTACCAAAAGGTATTCGGACTTATCCAATTGTAATTAAAACAATACTTGTTAGCTGCTTGTTTATTCAGCTGAGAGAAAAACAGGCAGATCAAGCATTCATTTCAAAAACTTTGACAAATCCAATTCAATTTTTTTAGCATTTCACATTACATTTAGATTTTGACGAATTATTGTTCTATATAATTATTTGTTTAATTAAGCATTTTACATGTGGCGCAACTTTAAAAGTGCGTTAAAATAGCTTTTTCTATACACTTGAAGTCAGCGTAGGCAGAAGAAAACGATTAAAATTGAACTTGCAATAAAAAGTGTAAATTTTGTGGTAATAGACATTGGAATCAATGCAATTGATTTGATACCGTATTAGCATTATTGTTGAACTTAATGGTTTCAACAAATAAAATTGTTGAAATACTTCTAAACAACAGTATTTCCTTCCGATATTGTGTAAGGATCTTTGTTTTGAGAGGGCTAAAAGTGCCGTATCAGTACCCCTTAACTAATTTGGTACACAAATGTTCAATGAAATGAATTAAGAATTATGTGTTGTATTGGAGAGAGGATACATGGTACCGAAATCACACTTACAAGCAAAAACAAACTGTAAATTAACCAATATATATGAATTATATACAGTCCGAAACATTGCTTTAATGCATCCGTGTCAAATCCTCCACAATCTTAATGACATCCTCCACATCCGCGCTCTTGCGTTCACCATTTAGCGTCAACTAAAAGAGGAGTATTATAAACATTACATAAATGATACAATTATATGCTGCATTTAAATTTAGCATACCTCAAGACCAAGAACCGCATCCCGCATCTTTTCTCGGCCCAAGTCCAAAAAGCTTTCAATTAAATCACCATCAATAAAGCCTTCACTTGGCTCCACTTTCGTATTGATTTGGTAATTACGATAGTATGTATGATCAATTTTGCCCACCGACTTGATGATCTTCTTTAGACGCTCCTCCAGGCCATGAAGAAAGTCGTAAAAATCTTGCGGTATCTGGGTGACAATGCCAATGGCTCCGTTGCAGGTGCCATACAGTACGCACCCATTAATTGGCGTTGTACGTTCTCCAACATTTTGCATGACCAGTGAGCCATGACGAAACACGTTAATTGTATCGCCCAAATGGAAGCGCGCCAATTCTGGCAGCAACTGACGTTCCTCATCTGTAGTGGCAGCACTGCAATATAAAAATTCCAGCAAAGTTAGCTTAAAATAATTATTTAATCCAAAAAATCATGGTCTTACCTATCCTTCTGGCACACAAAGAGATTATCGTGTGTTTCGCAACCCAGGAAAGTATCATCGTCGAGTATCTCCACGGCACGCATCCACTTGGGTTCGCAGTCCCGGGCAATTTCCACAAAAATGCCCTCCATCTGCTTGTGCTGCAGCAATGTAATGGAGCGCATTAAATCGCCGACTAGAATAAAGTCTCCCTTGGCTTTCAAAAACAATGCAGCGATCATATTCTGTATGTTGCATTCCATACGCAACTCCTTCTCATTAGTCCACTCATAGAGACGCACAAAGCTGCCGATGCCGGCAAGAACCTTGCCATTGAATTCCACCAACGCATAGCAAGTGCCATCCACTTTGGTTTCAGCCACTTGGGTAAGTTTGTTGTCATGATAATGGAAAATGATGATTCGGCCCACTTTTGGCTCCGGCTCGTCGGGAAAGACCAATGAGGTGGCTACCACATAATAGGTATTAGGATCATCACCGAGCTTAGCGGACATCAACGATGAAATTGTTTCTGGTGGCACAAACTGATGCGAATGCAAGACCTCAAAGGTATTTTGATCAATTACAAGCAAGTTGTGAACATCAATCTCTTGTCCAACTTCGGCGTTTGCAGCTGTGGAATTGCCGCCACCTGGCTTGGGCAATATATTGGAGCTGCATGTTATATTTTGAGCCTGTGTTGATGCACTATTCCGCAATGGTTTGGCCCCTCCACGTCCATGGACATCAATGCGAAGCGTGGACACGGCAAATGTCTGAGATGCCTCCTGATAGGCAATTCGCCGTGGTCCTTCACCAAGCGGCACTGTGCGAATGTGCAGCTTTTGGATCTCGTCGATTGTACCCAATATAACAGAGTTTTTGGTGGCCAATGCCAAGCTATCCGGATAGGCCTGCGCATTCAGCGAGCACATATGATTCACCTCCTTCAGATTAACATTGGAAAAGACAAGCTTATGATTTGAAGAGTAAATGACCGTGGGACGGTCCGAGCAGGCAAACACATTGGTAGTGGAGAACGAGCGGAAGGTTCGTAATGTGGTTGGCTGTGTGCCCAGCGTAACTTTCTTCTTTTCAGTCAGCTGGCCGTTAGCCTTGTCCAAAATGAAATAGTACATTGAACCATCGCCCAATGCGCACAGCAGATAATGTATGTCCTCAAATGTGGTCATCAATATAGAACGTGGTATTATCTCTGTATATACATGAAACAAAAACATATTAATAAGATTATTATTATATTGTTGTGTTATTTTATATTATATACCTACCGCCACTTAGCTTTTCTGTGTAAATTGTCTCCAAATCGGGCAGCGACAAGATTACAGCCGATATGTCTGTCCACAGACCCACTGCAACCAGATCTGACTTGTTCTGCTTCTCGTCCAAGGGTGTAACATCAAGGCAAGCAACCTCGTATGGCAATGTCTTGCGACACTTCTCCACCAGGCTGCCATCCTCTATGCAAATGTAGAATATTTCACGAGCAGATGCAACGACAATCTGGGTGGTGTTGCAGGAAACAACGCCAATGGAGCGTTCACCATCTGGTTTCCATTCACCCACTAGCGCCTTGGTGGCGCTTTTCACCAAACGCACACTCTCCGCTGTCACTTGTATAAGCTGTGAAATAAATGTTTTTCAATATATGTACATATCTTAAAAGGTGGACATTGTATTCCTACCTGATCATAGTCCACGTTAGCGCAGAGGAACGATTGTAGATCGCTAGCAAATCCAGGAATGTCGGTTTCTTCAACCTCCTCCCCAGAGAGCGTCAAAATGCGCGTGTGACCAACAAAGGCCAACACCAGAGTGTTCTCATAGACGCTGTCATCAATGCCAACTTTCAGAGACCACATACCCTTAATGCCAGGCAAATCGATACATGCATGCTCCTGAATGCCAATGCCAATGCGAATAATACGTAGAGAGCCATCCTTGAAACTGCCAGAGCAGGTGATAATCTGACCCTGTCCCTGTCGATCCAAATCCACCACAGCTATATCCAGAATGGGCGCCAGGTTAGTAAAGTTTTCCACTGGTATGACATAAGAGCCATCAATGGATTCCGAGCTTAGGCGCACCAACTGAGAATCGCCATGGCGGCTGCCAATGTAGAGAAATCCATTGTCCAAATACGTAATACACTCTGGTATCGAAATCTCGCCCAATTGCTCCACTTTAATGTCCTTTACTGTAATACCTTTGCTGGTTTCTGTTGTGCCCAGGAACAGCATATAGAGTTGTCCGTCCATATTTCCCAGCAGATAACGCAATCCTTTGCTGTCCACGCGAGCATAGCAATTAATGGTACTTTGACGGAAGGTGAGCGGTGCTACTGCATGATAATTGCTACCATCGTGATAAACAATGGACTCCCGTCCGATGACTATGACGCCGCCAATGGGTGATGGCACTGGTATAAGCATTGTAGCCTCTGTTTCCACATTATCCTGCTTCCAGGCCATCTTTATGAATTCCTTATCGCGCAAATTGATCTCGTGCGACTTCACATGTCGACCATCATTATCCTTGTGTATAACAATGACTGTTGGATTTAAGCAGCCGTGTAGAAACTCCGCATCATAGACTGTCAGCTCATCCATGCTGCAAGCCAAAACTCGGACAGGTGAGCATAAATTTAATAGAGTAATTGAATGAACTCACCGCAAATTGGTTGCCTTCAGCTCACTGGCATCTTTATCCAAGGGTATAATCGTAAATAGTCCCTGATACAAGCACATGCCGATAACACGCGCTTTTGGATCAATTGCGGCAATGAAACCCCCCTCAGAGAGTATGCCAACCGAGTCGGACACATTGCCATTGGCCTTTGTGACGACGGTTATACTATCACCCACCATGCGAGCCTCAAGTATCATGACATTGAAACGACGCGTTAGTATAAATAGAAGATCCTTATTGCTATCCGGTGGACGAAAGTGTCGCATTACAGTAATTTTCCCATTTATGTTGATTTCTTTCAACGGGCGCAAGCCCTCGGGCGTCACCAAATCAATTTCAACTTGATTATTGCGGGCAATAACCAAATTCAAATCTGTCGGCGATGTGAAGTTGCCTAGAAGTTAGTAATGTAACGAGCGTTAAACAATAAGTTAGCAATAAAGTAAGGAATTGCCGGCTCCCAAGGTAGCAAAGAATCGGCATATTTGTTATGCATGTCGTGGTTTAACCTACCCGTAAGACAAGCGACAACCGCTGTGGGTTTTTGAGCGGTCACCACATAATGATGCGACATTTTGTCCTAATTTGTGAATGCACAACAAGTTAGAAAAAAACACGCTTAGTTTTATTTGGAAACTATAAAAATGCGACTTTGCGATAGAGTTGTCAAATCGTTGCACAACTCTTAAAAATTAATAAGACGGTGTGGCAGCCTTGATTTCCAGAAAATGGTATATTTCCATTTATAGATCAATTAGTCAAATTGATCTTTTTTGTATGAATTTTTGTTAGAATTATGTAGAATTTCGGATTTTGAATCGAATTATACAACTTCTCTTTCCTAGGCATGACAATCTGGTAAAGTTCATTAGATAAAATCACCTGTATTTTATCTAAATTAAAAATTGAATAGTTTTGTCATACATGTTTTTATTGCTTTTAAAACAATTTTTTGTTGTTTAAATTTGTGATTTTTTAAATCGAGCGCCGTTTCACCGAGCCGGTTATAACGGTGTGGCAGCCTTGTTCTGAAAACACACCAAAGCCAGAGTTGCATTGACATCTGTGCTGCAAAAATATGAAACATCTCTCGTTACGCAACACTATATATTAATGGCGACCGGACGACTTGCTGAACCCTACATACGTGTTTGATATTATAGAAAAATCATTTTTGTAATTGATTTACAGTGTAAAGGACCCAAGTTAATTGTATAATTTACTTATAAATATACGCTGCAGACATTTTACTGTGTTTTGTTGCCACAAAGTGTGTCGTAAAAGTGCCTAAAACTGCCATCGTTTGACTTCGAAAGAACATGGCGAGACTAACTAAAGTCTATAATACTGAAGATGATGATTCTAGTTATGTAGGCAGAAGGCATTTGCCTTTGGTAGCAGGTGATAAGCTAATGGTGAGTTACAAGAGGGAACACTTCTATATTTGTATTATATTGAGTTAACTGCTATATAAAATGTAATAAAAACTCTTAAAAAATATGACCCCCTTCAACCCACATAGTCTTCTTGTATTGTGTATGTCTGTGTGCACATTGTCAAACTTTCATAACACATACGAATGCCGTGCATCTGTGTGCTATGTTCGAAGTACATACATTTACATATATAGATACTTGCACACATAAATATGTATGCTTGTAGGCATAGCTAGATTCGTCAGCTGCACCCATAAATGTAATTGGGGCGTTTAATTAAACTTCATCTAAGGTTTTTGTAAGATTTTCGTTTCAATGAAGTGCAACCCTGCACCTGTCAATTCTCTGCATCTTACAAGGGGGTCGCCATGTTGTTAAAGTGGCAACATCAAAAAAATCAAAACAGGTTTCAAATGCACTTTTCTTTTTCTCGGTTTCCCCTGTACCCACTGTTCACTGTTCTCTTACTCACTCTAAATGATCTGTTTTTGCTCCATTTCACTCGGTAGATGCTAATGGACCTGAACAGCAAAGGACTTGTCATTGACAGCCCACAAATACGGGGTCGCGAACTGGAGGAGTTCTCACGTAAATTCAATCTGCTCTCGGAGTCGGAGCGAAAGCAATCTCTTGAGATTGACAGCAGCAGCTTTATTTCGGTACTGAATCAGTGCGTCCAATGCGTTGGCTGCAGGCGACGGGTGGAACGTTTGTTCTATCAGCTGACGGAATCTGGACACCGTACACTTGATCCGCTGGAGCTGCGTTCCACCTGCACGCTGGGTATAACGGAAGAAAAATTGAAAACTCCGCAAGCGCTCGGCACTCTGCTCTATCGGCATCACGAGGTTCTCAACAATCTGCTGGATAACAAGCTGCGAAACAAGACGCGCTGTGTTCTCCACTCGCTAGACACGTTCCGGGCCAAACCGTTCTCGGAGACGTGGCGCGAAGTATGGTCGGCAATGAGCAGAAACTGCCGCACTGAGGTAACCATAATTGAGACCAAGGAACTGCACGAAGTGCTCGACAAGTATCTGAAGAAGCACAAGTTTTGTGCTGGTTGCCGGACAAAGGTTAGTAACATCCCAATTGCATTTGTCTTACATCCAGCTAATGTTTTTGATTTGTAGATCGAGCGTGCCTATAAAATACTCATTGGCGAGGTATCCACCAAGGAGAAGGGCTATGCGGCGCAGCTGTATGCGCACATACGCAAGTGTGTGCCCGACGAGCACATACATGTGAGCATGAACAAAATCGAGTTCCTTGATGCGCTCATCAAACGTGCCGAGCCGGAGGTTAATGGCAGCTACTCAAAATTGCGCGAACGTCACGCCAAAACGCTGGAGATCGCTCAGGAGGAGGTGCTCACATGCGTCGGCATGATTATGTACGAGCGCTTGCGTCGCATTTATGTTAGTTTGCGTGAGGAGGAGCGTGCCTGCCAAGTGCTGGCCGCTGTGGGTGTGCATGCGCTCTGTCGCAGCTTTCATGAGCGTGTGGAGAAGAAGCAGGGTATTAGCAACTTGGAGTTGCTCTATCAGGAGATCAGTCGCGCTGAGAAGGCTAAGGAGCTGAAGCGTGAGCAGAAGAAGCTGAAAAAGAAGAAGAAGAAGGATGAGAAAAAGAACATGCATCGTCTGTGTGACAACGATAATAACGCGAACGACGACGCAGCCGAATCTGATGACGAGGAGGAAGAGGATGATGTTGATGATGGCGTTAATGCCGAGCTTGAGGCGGAGGCTGAGACTGAGACGGAACCGGAGCCTGTTGCTGATATAGATGATACAGTTGATGATGGCATTGTTATCCTCTGTGCAGACACAGAGCCAAAGCCGTCAACGCCAACGCCAAGTGACAAACCAACGAAATCAAAATCGAAATCGAAAAAGCAACCGAAGAAAAAGAAGCAAAAACCTGCTAGCAAGAAAGCCAACAAGTTGTGTAATTATGATCATCTGGAGGACGTAGCCAGTTGCCATGACTTGTCCAAGGCTGGTAAATGCAACGACTGTCTGGCACCCATGCCCAACTGTCCCTGCGAGCAGGATGTGCGTGACTCTGGCTACGGTAGCGATCCACCGACATCGCACGCCAATTCGCGCATCTCCAGCACAATCTCGTCGCCAGAAGGATCTGAAGTTTCATGTGCGGACGGTCTGTGCAATCACGACGGACTGCTGCTGGACGAGGAGCACAGTTCCGTTGCCGATGTGGCAGCTCGCAACAGCTATGTGTCAGATTTGCTCTACGGCCAACAAATGCAAATGGATAATAAGTTCTCATTGCTGCAGATGTGGGTAAGTAATCATAGACTATGGTCAACCTGTCCTCGAAAGTTCTCCATCAATCATCAATTCGCATACTAAATATTTGTAACTTTTCATTTTCAGGACGACTTTGACGACTACGATAAAGACGATGAAAACTGTTGTTACATTCCCCAAGAGGTGGTGCTGGCTTATCAATACCAGCGCGAGCAAGTGCAACGTCAGCGCGAAAAGCTACGCGCAACATTACGCCAAAATTTTGAGCGTTTGTGCCTGCAGCGTGGCGTTCATATAGCCACCGTCAATGCCAATGCCACCTCTACTGGCCATTAATGCATTAAACCGTTGAAGTTATTCAGTCGCGCGTTGCGGTTTTTAAAAATCCACGCGCATGCATTCAAAATACATACATATAATTTTTTTGTTTTTTGAAATAAATGAAGTATAAAAGTTATGCTTATTAATATGTTATATATAGTATATTCATAAATGAGTGTTTAATAGCAGCTCTAACTATTGCGGCATTCCTCATGGAACGGTTCGAGAGTACGCAGATCGCGCCACGTGGGAGGCAATCCGTTGGCTATATATTTGCTGCATCGCTTGCAGGGTTCCAGGAATAGCTTTATGTGACTGTTTAGCCAAGTCACATAGCTCTTCACCGCCAAGTCGGGTAATGTAGGTGAGAAGAAGTGCAGCATGGCTGAATGGGCATGCTCCTGCACCTTACGAAACACTTCGTAGCGCGACTCCGCCCACAGATCATCGTGTTCCAGAGTCTCATCGTAGCCCTTGATGGTCACCCACTCAATGAGGACACCCTTGAAGACAATTGCCGCCTTTAGAACGTTGCTGATGGTCACGATGGCAACGGCATTTGAGCCAAATGGTCGGAACACTTTGTACGAGGTATGCGGCGGGTGATTAATCTCACTTAATAGTTTATCTATGTGACTGAGTAAAATTTATATATTGTGAGATTAAAAGTGAGCATTTAAAGTTGGAGGTACTTACTCTGGATCGTTGTTAAAGGAAGAGAACGGCAAACGTTGACGCTTTTGTGAACAGTAGTTGTAGGAGCGTCGCAGAGTGTTTTGATTGAGGTTGTTGAAGGCGAGAAAGCTGTGATCGTGCACTTTATCAATCCACTTGTAGCTATTCACCAGCTGCGGATACAATGCCTGTCGATCCTGAGATGTTTCCTGGGCCAAAAATGTCGTGTTGCCCAAATGATAGGCTGTCGGTGGCACCTGCAGTCCATTTATCAGCTGCTCCACTTCTCTGCGCATATATAAAGTTCACTTAGTATACATTCAAATCTATAATTATTTAAATTTTTGGACTTACCGCAGTTGGGAGTTAATGGCACCGAATCTGTCTTGAAAATCGTGCACAAACTTATTTCGACTCTCTTCGACGCCCTCGCCGTCGGTGCCATCGGCCAAGTGTTCGAAGCACTGTCTCACATTGGAGCGCAGATTCTTAACCGCCGTTAATGTTAAATTTAACTTGTCCATTTGCATTCAAACTGCAAGCGATTGTTTTTTTAATTTTGCAAAATTGTTTATTTGCCAGCCAACAAATGTAAATTCAATCACCCAAAAAGCAGGGTCACACTGCTAAACAGCTATCGACTGCGACGATAATTTATCGGTTTGTTGGCTGTAGTTGGCAACGCAAGTGAGTAAATATAACATTTTGGTATTTTCTAATCTCGACTGCACTTCTGACAACTTTTTAGAGAAATATTTAGCAGTTTCTGGCTGGAAAGCATCAAACAAACAGCTGAAATTGCACTGTAAAATAGCTATTGTACTAGCCAACTTTTAAAGCACCGGCCTTGGCAATTATTGCTAAAAAAAAAAACTAAATAAAATTTAAACTGCGCGCGTTTGCAGATGTGAATTTTCTTGGGTGCTACCAAATTTTCATTTTGATTAAATTAGAACAAGCTGCCAGATCGGGAAATTTTGTAGGGTGGCAGCCTTTGCACCTGGTGTCATTCTTGCACATTTAGTTGAACGTTCATTCAATTCACTGCAAGTTTTGTATTTGTGTCGCTCTCATTGGTTTTAAATAAGCCATAAACAATGGGAAATAAATCGTCACTTTTCCTGCGGCACGAAGAAATTGCCCAAATACAGAATGAAACCGGCTGTAAGTATCAAAAAAGCAGGAGTAGAGCAGCGCTAAATCTGTGCAGTCATCAGATTATTAACCTTGGTCTTTACCAATCGACAATTGTCGAAAATAGTTCAAAACAAATACGCAGTTGCTAAAAGTATTCCACTTTCATAACGATTTCACACTAGCCTGTCAAGTATATGTACATATGTATAGTAATAATTGCTTGTCCCAGTCGGTTCAATTACTTTTCATAGTCAAAGTCATTAGCTCAACGTCAGCAGCGAGTGATCTGTAATTGTTGTTCTCAAACTAACTGCATAGATATGTACATACATATAATTTATATTAGGCTGACAGACTAGTTCCATAAATTGGCGAATGCATTTATGACGTCATTGCCTGAAATGACTTGACTGATTGACCAGTCGCCCCTTTAGGGGCAAAGTTTGCTCAATCGTTTGATGTACCGTACCGTCAATACAGATACAAGCATTTATCAGGTGTCCGAGTGCGTGTAATTGATGTATGATAAGCTGATAAGGCGTTTAGTATCCAACAACTGTTTAGTATCAAGGTTTGATAATAGCCAGTGTACCCAGTGCTAATGTTTTGTTATCAGTTTACTCTTTCTGAGAAAGAGGTATATTGGTTTTCTATAACACAACTTTATAAATTTCTGGTCAAATATAATTGAAAAATAAATGCGAGCTTATAACACAGTTGTAGTTCGAATGTTTCAAAACGCTGTCTCATCTTACGATAAAATTATCTTAGGTATGTTGTGTCCGAATTTTAAGGTCGCACGTCAAACGGTTTACCCTGTACAATGCTCAGTCAGTCAGGACAAAGAGATTTTTATATAGACTAGTCAAATATAAATTCAAAATAAATGCGAGCTTTGATCCCGTTTTTAACACACTTGTAGTTCGAATTTTCCAAAACGCCGTCTTATATCACGATAAAACTATCTTAGGTATGTTGTGTTTAAAGGTATACAAAAAGATAACAATATGAACAGTATTACATATTAAGTACAGGGTCTCCAACAGTCGCTTTTACTTGGCTGTAGCTTTTTCTTTTATTCATTATTCATATAGTTGATGAAGTGCTAATTCACAATCTTTATATGTTTCCACAGTTACACCAAATCAAATTGAACGCCTGTACTCGCGATTCACATCGCTGGATCGCAACGACTGCGGAACGCTCTCCCGGGAGGATCTGATGCGTATACCGGAGCTGGCGATCAATCCACTTTGCGAGCGCATTGTCCACTCGTTCTTTGCCGAGAGCACCGATGATCGCGTCAACTTCCGGCAATTTATGAATGTGCTGGCCCATTTCCGGCCACTGCGGGACAACAAGCAGAGCAAGCTGAACAGTCGGGAGGAGAAACTGAAGTTTGCCTTTAAGATGTATGATCTGGACGATGATGGTGTCATTAGCAGGGATGAGTTGCTATCCATTTTGCACATGATGGTGGGAGCAAACATTAGTCAGGATCAGCTGATGAGCATTGCGGAGCGCACAATTCTGGAGGCCGATCTCGGCTGTCAGGGCAAGATATCATTCGAGGATTTCAGCAAAGCGCTGGAGCGCACCGATGTCGATCAGAAGATGTCCATACGGTTCCTTAACTAGAGCCAGCCCCCAATGTGTAGGAAAAACTTTTTAGTCACTGTGTACCAAATAGTTTAGTCGAAATAATGTGAAGAATATTGTATAGTTTATGATCATTGTATTGATCTATGGATATGTTTGCAGATATTATTATAATTGTTGCTTGCTTTTACGCTAGTTTTACTTGCAGTGTATTGTATTAAATTATAGATTGCCGCTTTCATTCCGTTCTAACACGAAATATTTTGCATTTGTTTATGGCCAGAAAGAAACCTATTTATTTAATTAACAAACTGGATTCTATTTGCACTTTTTAGTTGAAATAAAAACAAATTGTAAATACTGATGTATGAATGTAGTTTATTGTATTTGCAGGCGATCAATTGGAATCTATATATGTGGTTAATGTATGTGACTAAGTATGTAATTGCCATAGCCAAGTTCTAAACTGTTGCATGCAACGGCCTTTTAAATAATTATACCACCTAGGTGGTCGAGGAGACAGCCAGCTTCTTCAGATGCTCCATGAACAGCTGCAGCGATACGTCATCCGTGAGCACTGGAGCACCGCCATCCTGTCAAAGAGAAGAGAGAGTTAGTTGTCTGGGAGGAGTGGAGTGGGGAAAGTTAAATGAGGATCGCTTGACGCGAAACCGACACCAAGAGCAAAAGGGAGAATTATAAGCAAAGGCAACTTAGAACCAGGGACCGTAATAGTTATAATTTTTAAAATAAAAATTATGAAATAACAATTATTTGCTAATTTTTATAAAAAAAAGTTGAAAAATAACTATTAATTTCAATATTTGTTTTAAAAATTAAAATTTTTATAATAAAAATTGACAAATAATTTTAATTTTTGATTGTTATAATAAATATTGAAATAAATAATAATTTTTAATTGTTATGATAAAAATTGAAATTAATAATTATTTTTAATTGTTATAATAAAAATTGAAATTAATTACTATTTTGAAGTTTTTATAATAAAAATCTAAAATAATATTTAGTATTCAATTTTCTTTATAAAAATTTGTACGTTGTCAATTTTTTGAAATTCATAACTATTATTTGCAGTCGCTGCTTAGAACTAAACTAAACCCAAATTGAATATTGAACAAAAGTTTTTACTACCGTCGTCTGACCAATTGGCGGCTGCCCGTGGTAACAACAACAACAACAAGAACGGATTGGGAGGAGAACACAATGAGAAAAGTAAAACAAAAACATAAAACGTAATTTTTGAAAAGTTTCAACAAAATGAAGAACAAATTGAAATTGAAATTGAAATTGCTGAGTATCTGCGCGTCGACCTTACCTGACCATAGGCATACATGTTGTTGTGCGTCTGCGAGGGATTGACCTTGGACAGCAGGAAACGAGCCTGCGATCCACCATGCTCGGTGTCAATGTAACGTGGCATCGGGAATCGGGTCTGCAGAATCTCCTGGGCATCATCGACAGGTGCTTGGAGCAGCTGCTTAAAGTTCTCATACTCGGGCATTTCCTGATACTTGAGAGCACGCCACTGGGCAATGGTCTCGCCATGATAGATGAGTATCTGGAAGAAGGTGTCCATCAGCAGTATGCGATCCGCTTGTATGGAGGCGGTGTCCAGCAGCACCGGCTCTGGGGGTCCATTAAATGAATAGCTGTAAAGTATGGGCTGTATCATGATCAGGGATTGGGTGAGGTCCTCGCGCATCAGCATGTGTCGATAGAATGTGGTCTCGTCGGGCGAATTGTTGAAGACCTGCAGGAACTGCGAACGGCGCAGGTGATACATGAATTGTGGAAACAAACTAAAGTTCTGTGACAGCCGGAAACTGTTCGGGTCATCCTTGGAGTACTCGCCAAACTTTTGGCACTGCAAAGAGAAATAACAAGTTAAGCAATTGATATGGCATTTTGGTTTGCAGCTTGAATTGTAGCCTACCAAGCGAATCAGCTGGCGATCCACCCAGCGCAATATGTCAGGTCCCTCATCCGTCTCGGCACGATAGACGACCATGCGTGCCATGAGCACAGCGGCAGCCTCCTGATCGAAACCAGCGCTGATATGATGCACATTCGACGTGGCGTCTGCCCAGCTATATAAAAGATGAGACAATGCATTAAGTAAACAGATGAGATCCGATCATTCATTAATCCAGCTCACTTTCTGGCCAGTGTGGTGACACGTATGCGCCGCTGACCGCTTGGATGCTGATATTGTGTGATGAATTGTATGCAACCACGTCCACCTTGTGGTATGGGCGCTGCATGCTGGTTAACCACCTCAAAGAAGTAGGCAACTGTGGAGCTGGGATTGAGCGTACACAGTTTCCACTGCACCGTATTGCCCATGCCGATCTCCACATCCGACACCGACGGGCTCTTCACATTCAGCGACACACACGAGCCAATGCCGCCCGAGATTTTCAGCTCGCGCGAGCACTTCACCTCCAGCGTGGCATTGAATGCCATCTTCAGGTCGTTGCGACTGTCGCGCGCAAACACGCGCTGGAATGTCTGCTTGAAGAGCGATGAGTTGAACGAATCACCCATGACCATGTGACCGCCCGTGGAGTTGCACAGCTGCTTCATCTCCATGAGGCCGGTCTGGTCCAAGGCACACGAGTAGATATCGATGCTATGGCCATTGGTGGCAGCGCGCAGTGCCAAGGCATCAAAATGCTTGATGGCCTTCTTCATGAACTTGACGTTGTCCTTGTGTATATCATGATGGGATCGTATGGGATGCTTTAGCTCATCGTCGACCACTTGGCCGGGGCCCTGGGAGCAAGGACCACCGACAAAGGTCATAATGCGACCACCCGTATTCGGGTAGGTGCACTCCAGCAGGCCAACTGCTATCGAGAGAGCAGCGCCCGTGGAGCGCAGATAGCGCTTGCCCTGCGGCACCGGCCAAGGATCACGCTGCAGCTCACTTAGCAGATCACCCAGCGCCGTGTCGCACTGGCTGATCGGCTGCAGGAAGCGATGTGCCGGCGGCACATGTCCTCCTGCCCCACCCCCGATCCCTGGCTGACCCGGCTGCTGGCCCGGTTGCTGACCCGGCTGCTGATGTGGTGTTGGTGCCACGCCACGTCCAATGCCCAGCATATCCTGCACCTGCTTCGCAGTCAGATCTTTTGTGCCACGAAACACATAACTCTTGGAGCAGCCATCGGTGCCCAGCTCATGCACCTGTATCATTTTACCAAAGGTAATTAACCCCACCAATGCATTGGGTGGCAACAAACTCAGCGACATCTGCAGCGAATCCTTCAGAGCGTCCAGTTCCTCTTCATCCATGCAGGTATCCACCAGGAATATAAATACGGGTGGCATGGTAGGTGCTCGGGTAATGGTGTATTCAATCGTGCTGAAACCAGGTATCAGCTCAGCCGGCTGATGTTGCTCCGAAATGGCAGCATATTGCGGCGGAAACTGCAAATGCAAATTCCAATTTCAATTCCAATTAGATTGTGAATCACCGAGTCGAAAGTACATTTCACATTTAGGTACTCACGGGATTGCGTTGAAAGCAAAAGTTGCAGACCCAGAGCTTGGCACGATAGTCCACCTGGCACAGCGGATTGAGTATGGCCCGGCAGTTGCTGCGGGTGCACAACACCGGCTCATATTGGATCGGTGGCAAGTCCGGGCGTTCCTTTAGTGGCTGATATAGACACGCAAGCGGTACAACTAAGCGACTGGCATCGATGCGACTTGAAGGCCACACATTCCAGGTTAAACGCACACCGTCACGATCCTCATTTTGCTGGATGAACTCCTCGTAGGTAGTCATCGTGGAAAAGCCTTTGATGGCGTTTTAACTGCGTTTATTTAGCTAAAAATTTAATTTAACTCGAGCAAGTCTTATTGGAAAAATCGTTTGGCCCTGGCCACGTCACTAGAGCTGCAAAACTATCGATGGCACATACGATATATCGAATATTATGTTTTGAATTTCAGCTGTCAACCAACAGACGACAAACATTTCAAGTGAGCATGCTCGTCTCGTTTTATATAAAGCTATTTATCTTTCCAATCAATATTTTGTTTAATTTTACTCGCTGACGTTGAAATCAAACTGATTTCTTGGTTTGATTTAAATTAATTTGCGCTCACAATGCCACTGACGCTAAACATGTTCCCGAGCCGCTCGACGTTAAGAATTTCAACGAACATGCTCCCCGAGATTCAAGGTTGCCACATGTTAAAAAATATTATCAAAATCAGCAAACTAAACAAAATTTTGCAAAAACTGTCAAAGTTCAAGCTTTAAAATGATAAAAGTTGAAGATTTTGATACATCTAAGAATTTAACACAATCTGAAAATGGGCTTAAGTCCGCGAAGGAAGCCTGCCAACCCGTTTTTTGTTGCTTCGCGTAATTATGTTATTATGATTTTTTTGTTTCTTATCAAAATTTTTTTTAAAATTATCACAGTTCTTATTACTAATTGTTAATATGATAGCCAATACCTAAATTTTAAAAATTGAATTAAAAATGCGCGGAATTTTTATTTTGAAATATCGATAGTATAATATTTGACAGTTGATTCTGTAGCAATCAGCTTGGTACACGTAGCTGACATGCAACCAAAATAATTTGGTTATATGTTTATAAATAATTATGTCCATTATAAGAAAATATACTTATGCTCAATTCTTCCTGCGCTTAAAAGTTATTATTTTTTCTTAATTTTCTCCATAAATAAGAAAGTTTTCAAGATACAATTTAAATTAAGTGGTCAGTCCTGTTCGCAAATGCAGCCCTGATGCAGCTGTTTGCTCGTCGTCGCCGTAGTATGTGTGTGTGTGTGTATTTTTTAGAGTTGTTTCTAAGATGGCGACGAAAAAAACGCGTCTTATGTGAATGCAAATGCAATCATAACAACTTTAATTTTATGCTAATAAATGTGCGCTAATTTGAAACAAAACTAATAAAAAACAGTGCTGAATAAGTGCAGATTATTTTACATGTGAAATTTGGTGCGAAAGTTTTGTGAAAATGGCCACAAATATGTATCGAGTCGGAGGTGAGAAAATTTTTTCCATACTCGCTTTTCTATCATCTTTCGTTATCGGCGCCGTCTCACTGTTTCGCCTGGTCGTTTTGTGTGTGTGTGTATGTGTGTGGGACTCCAAATTAAGGAAATTAATGAAAGTGCATTAAAATGATCAAATCTTACCAGATAATTCATGCACGTTTAATACTGTTATCATTGTTGATGTGAAATGCGTTTTTATGCACGTTAAACCGTCAATTTGCCGACGCGAGTTTTAACAACGTAGACCTTTTTTTTAACAGCAGCAGCGGCAGCGAAGCGGCAATGAAACATCAAGTTAACCGGTCGTGGAGAGAGGGAGAGGGGTTATGTGTATTGTATTTTGTATGGCGAACCGAATTGTCGCAGCTGCAGCAAGTGTTTTTGTACAATGTACATACGTGTTTCTGTTTCTCCGATAAGCATTAGCATCGATGTGTATAGGAAGTACATACATATGTATGTCTGTATGTATGATTGTGCTGTAGGGTTGGGGATAGTGATGAAATGAAATTGCATTGACAAAGCTCACTGCCGATGATAGTGTGTGCGTGTGTGTGTGTGCCTCTGTAATTGAAAATATATTTCGGTTATTTTTTGTGCTTTGTTTTTGACCCATCGTGTTTTGGTATGCTAATGAGTTTGCACATTTGGCCAGCATCTTATGTTTAAACGAGTTTTCCTTTTTTATTTTTAAGTATTTATACGCACTCATTATCGCCATTGGCAATACAGCAGTGCTTGCTTGCTCGCTCGCACTCCTTGGCCGATGACGTTATTGTTGTCTTCACCTGTCCAATTGTACATCATTGTTCTTCTTCTTCTTGTGCCGCTTTAATGCAAATGAACCCAAAATGCAAACAGCTAATTAATACAATCAAAATAAATAATAAGAAAATAGCAATCTGACGCGTGCATAAATTACAACCTTTATGGTATTTTCTCAGTGCACGCGTTGCCTCAGAATTTGTCTTCATCAGCGCTTTTGTTAGTCACTGTTAATGGCACACACACACACACACGCGAGTAAATATTCAAACAGCAGCCCAAATGTCGTCGCAGGCAACGGTGACACTTTCTTTTTCATCTCTCTCTTTTTACATCAGGCGCAAATGCAAAAGATACATTTTCCTTTTATTTTATGCCTGCTTGATCGTTGGTCTTTTTTTTTTCCTTTTCTTTTGTGTTGTTTTCTTGCCCCACTCGCTCGCTCGCTCACTCGCACTCTTCTATCGGCCTTTCGTTGCTTCTGCTGCCGTGGTCAAAACGCAAGCAACGGTTTCTGCGACAGGTTCCGCACCGTCGCAGCCGGCGCGCTCTGTTCGCGTTGTTGTTGTTGCTGTTTCTCTTTAGCTCGATGGATGGATGGATGCCCACATTTGTATTTAATTGAGCAACGCGCATACTTTTCATTGTACTGCGGCGTGTCCACTAACAGCAAATAATACTGTGATTTTACAGTCACAAGCATGAACAGTGACTCGTAAGTAGCTCTTTTATTGGATTTATATTGGAATAATTTAAACCTTGTATTTCATCTTTGAATAAAGTATTTAAATGCAGTATTTGTATTATATTCGTCAAGTCGCAGGTAACCTCAATTTGACTCATCTCTAATATCTGTGGTCTGCATATTAGTATTATAGTTGTTATCTATTCGTTAAGTAGCAGCTTCGTTGAGTTGGCACTGTCACTGTTAACCTCAATTTGACTCATCTCTAATATCTGTAGCCTGCATACATATACATATGAATAAGCATGCATGTGTGAATGTTTGTATGGGTGTGTGTGTGAATGTTTATATATGTGTGTGTGTTGGTATGCGTTTACCTGTGCTGTTTTGGCTGCAATGGATGCGTTTGCTTCAATTTCGCTTTGATAATGAATGATTTGCAGTCAGATGGGACTCTGCAATTATTATTCTTCCACGGCAGCACTTAATATTTGAATCCGTAATTGTTATTCAATAATGCAACGCGCTTTTTGCAGACTACGTGTACGTTGAGACAGCGCCGAATAGTCCCTTCCTGATACGCCGCATCGAGGAGTTGAATAAAAACCAAACCGGCAATGTGGAGGCGAAGGTCATGTGTTTCTACCGGCGTCGTGATCTGCCCAACCCACTTGTACAGCTGGCGGATAAGCATCAACGTAAGTACAACTAAACAAACACAAACACATACATGTACATACATATACATATGTGTAAGTTTGTATATGCATAAGTTCTTATATTTTTGTTGTTGAATTGTTAAGTGAGGTTATGTTACGAAATGTAGCCCTCGTATAAGTCAAAAGTCAGCAGATCCTGAACACATTTTCACCACAAAAAACCAAAGCTCAGTCGAAGGCGCATAAATGGGCGGAGTACACCATGAGCCGCCGAAAGCAAAACCGAATCTGCTCTCACCACCTTCACCTTCACCACCATTCCAACCTTCACCTCCTTCACCACCTTTACCTCCAGCATATGCCAGTGTGCAATGTGTCAAAGCATCGCCCACCCATACACCCAAACACACATACACCTACACACCCACACACCCACTTAGCGGCAGCAACAACAACAGCAACAATAATAAAAGCCGACATCAAGAGCAACAAGAACCGCAATGACAACAACTGTAAAGCATAGAGCCAAAGCAAAGAGTAAACGGAATCCGAGCATCCGTAGCAACAGCAACAGCAACATGAGCACATAAGCATAATGTGTGTAGAGCTGCACTGTACTTCGATGTTGTTGTTGTTGCTGTTGTTACCGTTTTTGGTTGCTGGCAGGCGGCGCCAACCTCAATGTGGGAATACTAGGCAGCAATAGGTAGACTAACTGTCTACCTCTCTGCCTCTCTCTCTCTGTCTCTCACTTACTCTTTCTATCTCTCTTCGCAACTGTATGTGTGTGTGAGTGTGTACGAAAATGTTCATGAGCCCTGGTACTGCAGGAGCATATCGAAAGGAGCCGCGCTTTGCATTCATGTATACACACACACACACACAGGAAAGGGAAGCCAACTAGCAGTCATCAGCATGGACAGACGAACCATTTGCTGTATCTTCCTCCCAAAAAGGCATACATACATAAATACATACAAACCCCCATCGGTGGGGTTGCTTGGCCCACTCGAATTCGATACGTGACCCAACGAAAATGCGTTTTTCCTCCACCTCCTACTCCTCCTTCTCCTTTCCAGCGCATGGTGCGTCGACAATGCCCATTAACGATACCCTTCGTCGCACCCTTCCCCCTCTAGTTGGGGTTGATGTTGTTCCTTTTCCTTTTTGGTTTTTTTTTTGGATGTGTGCAAATTCTTTCGGCGTGCGCTGCCTGTTTACAGTTTGCAGCCTATCTGCTAATCATTCATTTAAAAATTAGCACAGCAACTACACCACAAATAGTATATCAAGCGTGTCAAGAAACGAAAATAAAGCGAAAACATGAGACAAACAAAAACTCAATGCTGAACTGAACAGAACACTGGCCACGACAACGATTGGAGCATAAAACGCGATAAAACAAGAAACAGAAATTATTTTACTCACGCCGATGATTTGATACTCTGTACTCAATTTCTGACTGATCGTCACTAAGTCGTCCGATGTCGACAAAACATGAACAGTGTGTACACATTGCTATAAATGTATTCTATGAGATTGATTGATATACATAACTGAAGGAACAATAAAGTTTTGATTTTCATTCGTCACTGATCAATAATAAATACGGTAGCTCATACAACTTCCGAAGTTTATTGAAGAAATTACAAACAAAAATTTAAAAACAAAAAAAAAAAAAATTTAGGAATACAAAATACGGAAGAAAAAAATAGTAATCATTTATTAGGAATTTCAACTAAAAGTTTATCGATAAAAAAAAATGTGTTAGAAAAAGATAGAAACTTTATATTCATTAATAGTATCTTAAAGGCGTTACACAAGCTGTAGCAAAATTTAGTATACTCTCTTTAAGGGTATACAAAAAACTGAAATACGCGAGGCTGCAGAGCAAAGGCAGATTCAGAGTCAGAGGCAGAGACTGAAGAAGAGGCAGAGGCAGACAGTGCCAGCAAAAACAACGCACACGCCTTCATCTGGCAACCCCTGCCCGCACTTGCCAGACTTTATGTTTCCTATCTATGGCCAGCAAACAGTTGCGCACCCTTCCTCCCCCTTGCCTTGCTGATGTTCCTCCTGCTGCTGCTTCTTCTTCTTTATCCTCTTCTGACATACACCTACGCTCTTGTGAATTCAGCAATGCACCCACAATGCCTTAAGAGGAAGGGGGTGGATGGTTGGTTGGTTGGCTGCCTCATTTGGTTTGGGCTCTGCTCAAACTCCTCAAGAAGCAGCAGCAGCCACCACCCAAAACCCAAACGCCTCCCACCGAACACCCGTTACCATCCCTTCATGGCTTGTGTGGCGGGTATTAAAAATAAATTCAAAAAGTTTTGTATTTATTTTGTTGGGCTTTCGTTGGGCAAACGCGACATCTTTTAGTGAAATTACTTTTCGTACTTAACCTCACTTTAATCGCGCTGCCAACTTGTTTGCAGTTTTTATTTATTTTTTTATATTTTAAGTTAAGTAAATAAAGCCTTGCTTTTTAACACTCACATATAAACATTGTAAATATTATATATATGCATATGTATATTTGTAAAATCAACATTTCCCAAAAATCACCACCCACTCTCATTGAACACAACTTGACAACTTGATGATGCAGTGGCAACCGCCGAGGATTCACCGCTGGCAACTAAACTGAAGAAAACCTGGCTCCGAACACCCGTGGGCGAGGAGCAGGCGGCGCAAGCTGTGCTCGATCCCTCAATAGGTACAAAACTGGCAAAGCAGCTATTACTCTTAAAAACAAATAAATAAATAAATACATTAAAATCATTCACTTATGCGTTAAACGTAGTTAAATAGTTCTATTGGGAATGCAATTTCTTTCATTACAATATTTTCTTTTAATTTATCTCTTATTTACCTAATATTTATGTATTGAATTCATTTCTTATATTTTTATTGCTATTGCTGTTGTGGTAGAGTAAGCTGGTACTGACCTGGACAATGATCATGAACTAAATATAAATTTTTCACTATAATTAGATGTAATTAAAACCGAAAACCGAAACGCTTGTATCGGTACGGATGTGGTAAAGTTGCTAGGTCAAAGAGTTGACAAACTTCCAACTGTCATAACTTGAAGAAAACTGACCCGATTTTCAATCAGAATGCCATTTTGATCATGGTTCGTTCCATTTATTCATACTGCATTTCAATTTTTTGCATTTATAAAATTTTATTATTTTTCATCCATCATAGCCATGGTACCACGTTAATGGTAAGGGTCCCCCCTTTGAAATTTTGAAATTTCAAAATTTTAAATCTCAAGTTTTTACTTTTAATCAACTCCTTATATAGTATTTAGTATAAAACGACACTTTAAACTTGATTCTGAGGCCTTTCATTTTTTTGTAAAAAATCATGTCAAAATTACGAAATATTTTAACTTGTAGAGTTGCTAGATCAGAGGCATGAGCAACTTCGAACTGTCATAACTTTGGCAAAACTGTACCGATTTTCAAGCGGAATGTCATTTTAATCATGATTTGGCATCTTAATTTATTCTGCATTTAAATTTTTATTAAATTCGTTAAAAAAATTTTATTCCTTTAAATCTAGATATTTGCTTTGATGTCATAATTATTATAAATAGCTGTTTCGGTTCGTACTGAAACCGTAACCTTTATTGGTTTCGGTTTGATTCTTTGATTAAAAATCAATCTGATGTTCTTTCTACTATCGATATCGGCGAAAACTTTTATTCATAACTTTAATAGTATAAATAATCTTTAATTATTGTTTTAAATTTACGCAATAACACTTGATTTTAAATTTCAAATAAAAGTAAAAGTAGCATTTATGGTATATTTTAGAAATTCAACTTATATTTTTGATCATTTCGAATAAAATTTAGAGTTTTAGTATACTATCCAAGTGTTGTAGGATAATTGTATTGTTCATGAGCCTATTCAAGTTAGTACCATGCTGTAATGTAGTCTAGATACGAACACCAAATTGGTCATGCAATGGTTGAATGGTTCTAAACTTAGCCCTAATAGTGCTCGTATGTAACGTGGTGTGGATGAAGTGAAATGCTTTTACTAATAGATATATTGGATTCGTTTGCTTGCAGCTGCACTCGAAGAGGAACGCACCAGCCCAACGCAAGCGTCTGCCGGCGCTGCCAGCGGCAATTCCAGCACCAACAACAATACTAACAATAATAATAACAACAACAACAACAGCGCTGCGAGCGGCGCTGCTGGTGGCGATGGAGAGAAAAGTGAAGCGCTAACCAGCAAACAGCGATACCAGATCAAGCATCGCGAACTGTTTTTATCACGACAAGTTGAGTCGATACCCGCCACACAGATCCGAGGGAAGTGCTCCGTCACGCTGCTCAACGAGACGGAATCATTGCAAAGCTATCTCAATAAAGACGTGAGTTGTAGTGTCAATCGACGGAATAGATATAAATAAATATGTTTATAAATATATTCATTTTTTACTTTTTTGATAACAGGATACATTCTTCTATTGTTTGGTCTTCGATCCGAATCAAAAAACGTTGCTCGCCGACAAAGGTGAGATACGTGTCGGCAGTCGCTATCAGTGTGATATACCCGCCAAGCTAAAAGACACCGCCACAGATGAGCGCAAGCTGGAGGAGCTGGAGTCACTGGTGTGGACGCCGGAGCACAGTTTGACCGATCGTAAAATCGATCAGTTTCTTGTTGTCTCGCGTTCCATTGGCACCTTTGCCCGCGCCCTTGACTGCAGCAGCTCGGTGAAACAACCCTCATTACACATGTCTGCAGCGGCCGCCAGTCGAGACATTACACTGGTGAGCAAAAGAGTGAAACCATATGTATTTGATAGCCGAATGCTAAAGATGACATTTTGTTTGATTCCAGTTTCACGCCATGGACATTCTGCACAAGCACGACTATTCAATTGAGGAGTCCATGTCCTCCCTAGTTCCTTCCACTGGGCCAGTGCTCTGTCGCGATGAAATCGAAGATTGGAGCGCATCGGAAGCTAATCTCTTTGAGGAGGCGTTGGATAAATATGGCAAAGACTTTAATGATATACGACAAGATTTTGTAAGTATGAATATATAAGATTATTACAATAACAATATTCGATCTATTAAATATATATTTTCTTTAATTTTAAATTAACAGCTGCCATGGAAAACGCTTAAACAAATCATTGAATACTACTATATGTGGAAGACCACCGATCGATATGTACAGCAGAAGCGCG